>NW_004443545.1:21532-28168 GCF_000330505.1 Entamoeba invadens IP1
GTCATTTTTTGTGATAATACAAGAATTGAATCATCGGATCTAAAACATATTGTAAATGACAATTAACCAACACATTTGTAAATACACAAACATTGTATGAGCTCTGTGATGATAAAAACGGCATTGTCGGTGTTTTAAATATCATAAACATTTCGTTGTAATTCTTAAGTTTGTCGAAATGATAATACAATAAAGTATAAACTATCTGTGTTAAATTGTGTTTTGAAAAATATTGGGACTATGGCTGCAAATTTGTAATACATTCAAAAGAAAACAAATTACATCAATAGGAAATAATGTGGGTAATGTCATCATTGACATTAAAGTAAGTATTTCATTTTTTTAAAAAAGTTGGTTTGGATTGATGGCGATAAGGTAAACATCATATAATATTTCAAAGTGAGTATTGGCGATTACGAGATCCTTTCCATCATACACAGTTTGTTTGGTAATTCAGTTCACAAAGGGATGGTATAAAGCTTAAAATGAGAATGGGAAGCTTGAAGTGAATTACGAAGTGCTTTATGTGATGTCGAAACCAGTCGAGTACGGCACTTGGCATCATATTGGTGTTGTTATGAACGACTTTTTGACTCTGTATATTGATGGTACTTCCGAGTTGAGACGCACACGAAATGTCATCAAGTTAGAGGGCAACAGTGAAGTGTTGGCAGGGCATGAAGAGTCACCAACACATCGGGACGGATACAGTTTCGGTGACATCATGATAGTCAATGGTAACATAGAAACATTGGTATCCGAAATAGTGAAGAGAGGAATTGATGTCACTCTTTATTGATGACTAAGTCGGCAACGAAGTCATCGAAGAGTCGACTTGGCTGTTAAAAGAAATTTTGGGCTTCGACGCTTCGTATGAAAAACTGAACTTTTGGCTTTATTTTTAATGTACCTTTTGAGGGTCTTTGATGAGTTGTATAAAGTATTTGGCTTTTTCGACAGAGTGATGATAGGAGTAAAGAAAAATGATATACAAAGCGCGAATAGACTCCATAGGAAAAAGTGAAGAAACGACATTGATAACTAAGAGTGTAGAAATTATGCAAATCAACGACTATATCAGTGAAGAAAACACTAAGGAAATTTTGGGGGATATTGACTCTTCAGAAGTCACCAACACAACAACACAATGAAAGTACCTAAAAATAAGTTTATGACTCTAACAGCACCACAAAGCCCTATTTACCCTCTTGAATTAACAGAATAAGACTTTAAGTCAACACCACTGTTAGATTTGAAACACTTCTGTGTCGCCAGAAACAAGAAACTACTTGTTTTGTGTCCATTGATGTTCATAAGTTTTTTTACTCTTGAAAATAATTACTATTTCAAAGAGAAACATTCTGAACATCATGTCAGATTTCCTGTGTAAATTTCTGTCACTTTTAAGACTCTATTTGCTTCTCTTCTATGCTCTATTACATCTGACCAGAACATTCTTATTTATTTTACAGAGCTTTTGTGTGGAGTTTTTTAATAAAATGGATGTTTTCAAAAGAAACTCCCGTATCTTCTTGAAAAGGAAAGAGGAGATAAACTCTGTGTTGTTTTTACTTCACACAACACCAGCGGGCAAAAACCATATCCAAATATTTAATAAAGACCATCCAATCCAAATCTCAGTCACTTTAAAACACTTTTTAGTGTTAATGTCAATCATTCATGAATCACTTGTCTTTAAAATTAAACAAAGCGAATACGACAATGTAATATACACCGTCTCAATATGTCTATTGTTTTTCACCAATAGCAGACACTGCGAAGCGCAGTCTTAGACTCCAACGAGGCGTTAGAAAGTTTATTCAAGTGTGTAGCACTTCCAAATAAAGACTTTGTATGTTAGAACGAGATGAAACAGAAGCAGAAAGACGTTTTTGGAGGATGATACATTCTTTTAATGTTAATCAAAGAAGTTGGCGACTTCCGCAAAGTCTTTATTGACTCTATGAATATCCAAAGTAGTGGAAATTTTCATTGTGAGCTTTTCACGGTTATGGCACTCAAGTTATGGTTGTTAGTTAACAAGTTAGGGAAGGACAAAGTGTCTCTCTGTTGTTCTGAGTATTACACGTTATTGATAGACGTTATATAATGTATTATTATGGTGCAGACATTTCTTTTGTTGATAAAATATCCAGCGTGCTGCGACATTATACTTCAACAAAGCACTGAAGAGACCAACAAGTTCTTTAATTATTACAACCAAAATATTCAAATCGTGTTATCAATACGTTTTAGAGGGATTTGGAAATGTTCTGTATCCAACAAGAAACTCACATGCATGTGGTTCTGATGCGTGTGTAGCATCATAAAATTGGGTGGTGTAAACATTTAATGGGTTCAAGTCACGATTAAAAGTCATATTAACGTCATAACAATATCTTTTGGTTAGTTTGAAATAATCATGTTGAAAATACAAAAACTATTTATATTTTAAATTAATTAAATTATTAACACTTTTCCTTTTCTCCCTTTTATTTTTTATTAGACTAAAAGAAAAATTTGATTTTTTTGCCATCCTTTGAAAAAAAAACTCCACCAAACCTGTTTCATTTTTTTGCAACTTTTTTGCTACACAACTTTTTTTCTAAAAAGATTATAAAATAGGATACAATCCCGAATATTTAGTCATTTATTCATAACAGAATTATAAATGCATACAAAAACGGGATATTAGAAATAAATTAACAAAGTTTCCCTTTTATTTTAGAAACATCCGATATATACCAGGTTTACAATATTTGTTTTCCCTACCGTATCTTAAATTTTCTGACTTTGTTTTTGAGGATCCTCATCAGTTGATTTTTCTGGGCTTTCTATTCATATTCCAAGGCATGAAGCCAGCTGAATAGTCTCCATTATGACTTGCCAATATATGCACTAAAAATAGTCGTTGTTGGAATGCAGAGCGATGGCAAAATCGTTCATTGAAGCGCTTGTCGGCTTCTGGCTCAATCTTGTCGAGTTGACAACCGGAAAAGTCGTTATTGATTTTGTAGATGTTCAACAACCAAGACATAAAAACACCTTGGTACTGTTTTGAAAACGAAAAGGTCTTTTTTCAGGATTCATCGACAAACCGAAAATAAAATGCACAAACAAATTGGTCGACAACTTTGGGGCAACCGTAAGATCCGCAAAAAGTGACACTAAAAACGTTGGTGAACGTGGCAACTAAGTTGCTGCAATGGCAGAACAACTGTTTCAAGTTATCAAAGAAAGAATGACATTGTTTGTGGTTGGGAAGATAAAGACATTCGTTGTTCTCTCAGTCGGAAACAACCTCCTCTTTTAAATACTCGACGGATTTCTTGGCCTGGCTCCAGACAAGTACAAGCATCTATTTAACTTCAGTGAAGAGGCGCCAAGAAAGCAGGTTGCTGAAATGTATCGACAACACGCTGTCTGCGAGCAAAACTACATAAAGTTTACTAAAATGATAAAAAAAAACTTAACAACTTCCATCTCAAACTAAAAAATGAGAAATATATTTTATTGGTCTTATAACCCATTCTTTTTTTGTTTTTTAAAATAATATAAAACAAAAAAGAACATATAATATTTGGTAAAATTTTTTATATAAGAATCGTATCTATTGTAATTATAAATATAAATACTTAATAAATATCGTTTTTATATATATGTATATTTACTTATTTGATGAACAACTTTCTATTTTCCATCTTTAGTTTTTTGTTGGGCAATAATATAATTTTGGTTTTTTTTCAAGGATTAAAGAACAAAAATAAATCTAACGTGTTGAATAAAAAAGTTCATCTAATAAATCAAAAAGATGGTCGTAATTGAAAGTATTGATTTCGTTTATTCTTCCCGCCGTTTTCAACAAGGTTTTTTCAAAAGCAAAATGGGAGGTACTATCTTCTTCTTATTGCTTACATTGCGGGATATGTATTGCCAAAAGTACTATAAATAAACATATAAAACGTGACAATAAAGAAGGGAAAAAACCAGAATTAAATAGCACTTATGATTTGCTATATAAAGATTTTATTTCAGAATTGAATTTGGACGCCGAAATTGCTTTTTCAGAAAACAGTTTTTATCAAAATGCCAAACTTCAAAAAATAATTCAAAAACATAAAAAATACAGAAACAAAAAAAATTTTAAAAACAGAAGATCAAAAAACAAAGTTTTTGATATTAATATCTTTGGCCCAAATAATTTTTTAGATACATCAGGTGTAAATATCCAACCGATACTGGCTTCGTTGTCGGTGGATTCAACATTGACAAACTCACAATAAACACTCACACGACTTGAAATACTAATAAACATAACTAACAACGTTTTTAATTTATGTCGTGGAGTTTGTAGACCTTATTGTAGTAATGATGTGAGATGTATAGATGTTGTATTTTGTTCACCCAAGAATGAAGAGATGACAAATATGAACTGTGCAACGTCTCTGAGAAATTTGACAATTAACAATGAATTTATGAGTCAAGATAATCATGGAGATGAAAATAATTGTAATTTGATGGAAAATAACGTATTATTAAACGAGGAAGAAGACAAAAAACAGGTGATAATGAAGTCATTATAGATAGAGCGTTACATTATAACTATGATAACCAAACGGATTTTGACCACTTTGCAGAGGGGAAATTTAAAGAGCAATTTGGTGATAATAATATCATAAAATGGAATGTCCGCACAATCATGGGTTATAACAATAAGTGGATGAGAGCCATGAAAGGGGTTGATTATGAAAGACAAGAAATAGTTGTAAGTTATTTAAATAACCGAATTATGGAAATTGGAAAAAAATCCAAACAATTAGAAGAGAGCAAGAGTAAGAACAATGAGACGAAAGATGCGTTCTTTCGAAATAAACAATAAAATGAACGATCATAACTTGGGAGAATCACAAACGGAAGGAGTAAGAAACATACTTCAAATATTCTCATTTGTTTTTGCTAAAAGGCAAATTGGAACTGTAAGGACACTTGGTATTTTATTTTAAAATTGTAAAATTAATATCATTGAATACAACAGAGTACAAAGAAAGGAACTCGTTGAAGTATTAAAGATGTCATTGTTTTAAATTGTCAATTGATTCATCAACAATAAAATGTTAAATAAATGTTTTGTGTGATGCTGAGAGTGTGTACAGATAATAATAATTTTAAACGATGTTTATTGTATTTGGACAGGTACACCAATGACACAAATGGAGCAGATATAGTAATTTGGTTATATAACAAATTAAAAAACGAAGGAACACCTCTTGCCAAAACTGTGTCTATATCATGTGATGGTGCATTAAAAAATTAAACAACCAAAGGTCTTATTGAAGCATTTAAAGGATTGATAAAAGCATCGAAAATAAAAGGTGATAATATTATTCAGCGTTATTTTGGAGGACTGTGGTGTTTCGGTCATTGGAATTCACTTTATTGTGAAATGTTGTGCAAAGATGAAAGTGTCAGAGATGTCGTAAATTTCGTAAAATGGATTGGAGGAGTAAGAGTGTCTAAAAGTTTTGTAAAATTTTGTTCTGTTGAAAAAAATAGCAATGACTTCCATGAGCACCTTTTAATTGACGAGGTAAATGTAGATTATTAGAAATATTGAACAGTTTTTGTAAAACATTTACCCAGTTGCACAATTTTCGGCTAGTATTGTTTACCACAAACAAATGTTGGCTTCAATGAAAGGTCCAATTATAAATATAGTGCTAAAAAGACAAGTACCTGATCATTTTAATATTAATGATTGCGACAATGTGGCAAAATTGAAAGTGGTTCATGATGTTTTGGTTCCATTGGGTAAATTGAATGGCTCCATGCAAGAAGTTAATTGTACGCTTCCCGTTTATTGGGATCGAGTTCAAATGTGTATTTTTGATTTTAAAAGACTTCTTAATAAAGTAAGCGGCAATTCACCAAATTATGAAGATTTCCCCTAGTTGATAAATCTAGAGAAAATGAAAAGATATTACTCAAAGAACTATTGAGGAAATTAATTGTATTTTTTTAAAAATAAAATTTACAAAAGTAGCAGTGTCTACTAATGCTATCAAAGCAACGAAGACTTCAAAATTTGAAAGTTTAACAGTATCAAACACTGCTATAAACAACACAAGAGATGCACACAAACTTGAAGATTTACTTTACATCTTTAACATCCCACAACAACTTTTGGATGGAAAACAAGTTGTTTTACCTTCTTCGTTTTCAGATCTAAAGCTCCAAATTGAACTTCTAAAACACCAATTATACCTTATATGTTATGCATTAATTGTTGAATATGCAAAGAATCATTTTGCAGAGTATTTACCTTTGTCAAAAAACGACAAAGAAATTATTCAAAGGGTTGATTTTACACATTTTATCAATTTGTTAGATATTTACCCAATCTTTAATCTTGTTTCCCAAGTAAGTCTAGTGGAAATCGTAGAAATTTGTTTGATATTTAGCCCCACGACAGTAACTGTTGAAAATTATTTTCTGAAATAAAAATGAATGACATATTTATATGGACGAAAAAATGGTGAAAGAACGAATTTTGTTTGCTTTGAAAAGTTCAAAATGTCATTGCAGTATAAAAACATCACCAAATTAATATTTTCAAAATAACAAATTTTTATTGGCTTT
>NW_004443545.1:28268-29766 GCF_000330505.1 Entamoeba invadens IP1
AAGAAACAAAAGAAGACACAAAGACTAGTTGTCTTTAGGTTATATAGTGGTGAGTGACGCAGAAATTGAAGTTGGTGTAAAAAAAGAAAGGATTAAGTTTAGTTTATAAAAGACTAATTAAACTGGAAGATTATTTAAATGTGATTGTTTATGTTAATGAACAAATGAGCAAATAATAAAGATGGTGGTGTAAATATGAATATGTGATAGTAGGTTATTGTTATATCAGCTCAAAATTGGTGAAAGTTTGTGAATATTGAATAACTGATATATAACTGATGTACTAAAATTGATCAAATAAACACAAAAACCTTGTTTCAATTTTGATTAAAGATTGAATGGATGAAGCAGAATATGGTTATTCATCAAATAATCAAAAACAATATAAAGAATCACATCTATTAATGAGATAACGTCTGTAGCCAGTAAGCAACGGGTCAACAGACATTGTGTATTATGAAATTATCACTTCTTACTGCAAAACACATTGTATAAAATTAATTTGTTAGTCCAGTTAAATTGAATATATTTGAAATAATATCGAGTCAAGTTATTTTAAAGTATTTTTATTGTTTATTATATTGTTTAAAAAATAAATAAATATACTATTACTTTAATTTTTTAAAAATATATATTTTTAGAATAGTCTTGTTGTTTTAGTTTATATCTTAATTTTTAAAATCAATAAATGTATAGTTTAAAAAAGTTAGATCACAGTAGACTCTAGTCTAGTAAGACATGAAATAAAAGAAAAAAAAGAAGGGTTTTATTACAGTCACAAATTGAATAATTCCAAAACCAAACCAACAAAATGCCAAAATTGGTGGTTTGTTTGTGGTGGGATCTCATAAAGACTTAAAAAATACATTTTTACTTTCTTTGTTTGTCAGGTCAGAGCACACAATCATTCATATCTAAAAAGCTATGTCATCGCGGTCTGTCCAGCTCATAGTCCAATAAAAGTTGATGCGCATTAAAATACAAGCGAAGTTCAATGTGCGGGTTAAACTGTCGTGATTCTTTTATAACTAGAATCGTTGTAAAAAAGGGTGTCTTGGATAAATTAAAAGGCTGCTCCTATATGTTTTATCAAGGAAATGTCCCTTCAATTAATTCACTTTATTTTCAATTGTTTTTTTAATTTAATTTTTTGTGTGGTTAAATATTTTAATGTTTTTAAATGTTTTCTTTTTTTGGTTTGAAATAAAAAATAATATTTTTGTAGTGTTCGTAGAACAATTTGTTATGTAGAGCAAAATCTTTTGGTTGTTTTACATTGGGTCACAATTATATTTAATTGTTTTGTTGGGAAATTACAGGGATAGTCATTCTTAATATTTAAAATGAAGTGCTTTTTTGTGCTTTTTCTTTATTATATTATATTATAATACAATTTTATTGTTTGTTATTAATTAAAGATAAGTGAAATCTATTTTGTTGCACAAAAATGCTTAAATCCCATAAGGATTATTTCTTTTTTTTGAAAATTTATTATTTA
>NW_004443545.1:29866-37018 GCF_000330505.1 Entamoeba invadens IP1
AAATCTGTTACAGTGTGTTTTTCATTAAAAATGACCAGGCAATTATTGTTCATTATAATTATATAACAACATATAATTCATTATAGTTTAATTTTTTGGAAATAGTATTAATAAAATATATTAAAGGTATTACTTTATTATATTTTATTTATATTAAAACAAAAAAATGAAATTATTATAAATAAAGTCAGTCTGGAAACCTTATTTATTCCAAAAACCTTATTTATTTTTTTCCCTTTGAAAAAAATGCAAATTTGGGATGTTTAATAAATATTACTATTATTTAAACTATTTTCCAATAACACAACCAAAAACATAAATGAGTTAAAGTCATTTAGCCAATCATTTCATTTTTTCTGTTTGTCAATAAATGGTGATATTAATGTTGTTATTACCCCAAATTAACGGGAAAATACACAAAACAAACTAAGTTTTTTGGATCATTTTTGAAGAATTTTGCTATAAGGCGTGAGTCGACTTATTAAATGTACAATCTGTCTCAAACGTTATCTGGTGCCTTTTGGACCATAAAAAATGGAATAATTCGGGGAGAAGTCCCAAAAATCCATCCCAATCGTTTCGGGTTTTTTCACGCTTTACCTAATGCCCGATGTTTAGACAAAAATGAAGCTATTTTTTGTCCACCAGATAACGTTAAAAGACTGACTCTACTCTTACAAAGAGCGAAATGACGTCCACACAGCCAAGACAATTTATTATAAACAACTTTTACCCGACTGCAGTACAACAATTCAATGTTCGAGTCTGCCAAGGGTGGTGTTCTTTTGATTATGATTGTCTCGTTGTTTTTTATTAATTATTTAATTAAATCCAAGTTGTTTGTTGTCAAATTCTCGTGTTGCATTTGTCATTTCACACACAAAAATCCACCAACCGCTGCTTACAACAACGGCACCACTCTCTGGTGTTATACGCGATGTTTGAGCGTAAGAAATCAAATTTGTCAATTTGTCTAAGTTCGTTTGAATTGAAAAAACAAAGATTTCAAACGAAAAAAAAATAATTTTGAAAAACAAAACCAAATAACAAAAAAAATAACCTATTTTTGTCGATAAATAAGGTTTTTGGAATAAATAAGGTTTCCAGACTGACTTTATTTTTATTTATTTTAAATTGGGTCTTTTAAAACTTAATAAACATAAATAGTTTATTGCCAATTTACAAAGTCTAATATAAAATTATTATTTAATAAATTAATTTATAATATGAAATAGATTTAAAAACCCTAAAAGCTTTATTAATTTGTTTCAATCGGATTGTTCCACATTTTTCAAAACCAAAAAAATGTTGTAAAAAACACGAAAACAAATTAAACAATTTATAAATAATTTATTTTTTCTAATACCAAAAATATGATTGTTATAACACGCATACAAATGAATATAAATTTGGAATGGTAAACTAAAAGTTATTCTAAATTAAACATTATTTAGTGTTAATATTATAGTTTTCAGTTCTGGTTTAATGTAACATTTATAATATATAAAAAAATTTTGCACTTTTTATTTTTTGTGTATTATATAAATAAAAAGCCTAACACAGTTGTATCATACAAATCAAATATAACATATAGTTTATTATAATTAAAGTAATGTATATTAAGGTTCTTTCTTTAAAAATGTGAAAAAAGCGATGTTGTTTATATACATTTGGTTTATTTTGTGTAATGAAAACGAATTTTTTAAAACGACAGTTAAGAGAAATATTTTTTTAAATATATCTCGAATACATATGATTTTTAACAAATGGTTAGAAAGTGAGAACGCTAAGCATCAATGTGGTTGCACAACTAATATCATATTATTTGGTTGTTCGTTACATATATTGAAATTCAATAAAATATCAACTTTTTTACACGTTGGTTGCAAAACATCAAAACATTTACAATGAAAACTAAATTAAAATAATTACTTTTTTAAGTTTTCAAAGTATAAAGTATCCCTTGTTTTTCAATAATAGAATTTTTATCAGAATTTAATTTGATACGTTTTCTAATTATAAAACCCTGTTTTTAGAAAGACTTACGATGTATGGTTCATTATACAATTTACAATTTTTTGATATAAAAAGAAAAAAAAATTAAACTTGAAAATAATAACAAGTAAAGTCATCAAGTTTTCCTCACTAATAAAGTGAACCTTTTTTCAACAAAAATACGATTTTAGGTTAAAATTTACTATTAATTTGTAGTAAAATAAATTATTTTTTTACTATTTTGTTTCCTGGTATTCCCCATGGTTGTAAAGAGTTTAAAACGTTTTTGTATGATTTCTTAATAATATACACTTAAATGAATAAGATATAAATAAGTTTACATTTTTTGGAAATTTTTGGTACCGGAAGGGTTAAAAAGGTTGTTTTTTTAATAGTTAATTTAGCTCATTTAATAATGTAAACAGTTACAATATAATTAAACTGATTAAAAATATAGTTAAAATTTGGTTGTTCAAATTCCATTTTGCATTTTTTCTGATAATCTTCAATATTTTTGAGTTTTTGAAGCAAATTAATTTTTGTTTTACCACATAAAAAAACAATTAGTGATTATGTATTATTTAGAATATAATATATTTATATATAATAAGTATTTTATTGTTGATTTTAATTACTATTTGTCCAATTTATAAGTTGTTTTATATAACACCTTATATATCATTTAACCCATTTGTTTGCATGCAAAATGATATTGTTTGTGCAAAATATCTATGGAAAAGACACAGTGTAGTTTATTATTATCTACACTTTGTAAAAAAAACACGGTGTAGATTTTTTTTAATTTTAAGTTGCATAGGTTTTTGATTATTTATAACACTATGTTTTCACACAAAAAACTATTTGAAAATTATTTTAGAGTTTTGTTTCTTTACAATGTTTTTAACAAACATTTTGTATGGATTTTTTTTACTAAACGACTTTTGTTTAAAGCAAAAAATGAATTGCTTTTTGTGTTCATAATCGAGCTTGTTAAACAACATCTTTTTAATTAATGTTGTTGTTGATAAGTTTTTATTTAAAAAATACACAAGACTTTTTTTGTATAAAAAACAAAAAATTATTTCATTGTGATAATTTAATAATAATTATTATTTTATTTGTTTTTATCTATTTTTTTTTCAAAATCACCTAATATTAATTCAAAATTGTTTAAACTGTTTTGGGACATTCTAAAAACTGTTAAAAAGAGCGTATTGGGTTGTTTGTGAGTTATTTAATTTTTTATTAATTAATTGATGAAATTAATAATAATTTTTAATTGTCCAGCAGTACATTTTTTAACAGTTTTTATAACAAAGATAATAATAAACAAATAAATTGTATATTATTTATATTGTTTTCAAAATGTCAAGTAGACTTAAACATGTATTTCATGAATCTTTATTTTTAAATAGATTCGGCTTTGTTTCAATTAAAATTTGATATTTATTTTATTTTAATTTTACAATTTTGATTAAAAACGATAATTTTATTATTAGTATAATTATATAATATTTTTCTTTTTAAACAACCCAAATAATAACATTTGTGGTGAAATTTTGTAATTGATTTTTAAACTTCAAATAATGTATTTTAATTTAATTTATTAACTTATTATTAAAAAATGATATTTTTTCAGATATTAACACGTTTCCTTGTTTCCCTGTTATTTTTTTATGAGGCAGTGTTATTTTTTTTCTTTTTTTTGTCTTTTGGTCTTTTAAAAAAGACTGGTATGTCTGTTTTATTTTTTCTTAACATTTTTCTGCACGAGGATATTACTCAAACCAACTAACAAATAAGAACTCATTTAAATAAGATATTATATCGAAGATATAATTTTTATAAAATTTCGGGAAATCCACAATCGAAGTCCCAAAAAACCCGAAACCATTATTTCCAAGCCGATAAATATTTTCATAAAAAGTCACGAATTACCAGAGTAAAAAATATAATAAATATATTGAAGTATTTTGAGTAGTTAATATACCTTGGTACCTCTTGACCGAATTTTCTTATTGACTACTATGAGGGCCCATCTAAAACATTTTCCATGTTTTCATCTTTTGGTTTTGAAGCAAAGTAGAAAACACCATTAAACACGATTTTATACAACTTCTTATGTCACCTTTGTAGCATAAGTATCTGGTGTTTATATCTCTTGCCATTATTTTACATACAAAAATATATGGAACTAAAAACAAATTTAAAATAAAAAACAAAAATAGAACATTATTGGTTGATACTAACAGTATGATAACTTTATTTTATTATTATCAAACTTTTTATATATAAAACTTATATTTATAAATATTAGTTAATAAAAACTATTTTAATTAAAAAAACTGAAAAAAATTTTGAAGTTTTTTGTTACTAATTATTAAACTATATAATAGTTTATTTAAATTAAAACATAACAACAAAAGTCTTGCATATAAAAAATTTTACTCCAAACAAAATAACCATACAATATATCAAATAAATCTATTTATACATAATATTGTCAAATACATAAGGGAATTCTTTCATACAAAACAAAACAACAAATATAAAAATATTTGATCAAAAATCATTTATTTTTATTTACTTTGTCTTCTTAGTCACGTTGCAAGAGGTTTCGTTCGTTTTTCTTATCAATTTCCACAACTTGAGGCTTTTCGAATAATCTCGTGTGAAAGAACTCTACCCCAAGCAACAACTGCACAATGAAGTAAGATGACTCTTGCAACTTGGGCGTTTACAAATATAACACATTTTTGGTTCTTTTTAGCTTTTGTAGACTTTTTTCCCTTTCCCTCTGCCTCCCCGCTTTTTATCTTTTACGATCTCTTGTTGATCATTTTCTATTTCCATCATTGTCTTCCTTTCACAACAACACGTGAAACACAATTCATTTGCACATTCTTCATCCAAAACCATATTTTTCTATAAATTTCATCGACTTGTTTCCACACATCCATTTTAAATTTTTGCAAATTTGAAATAATTTGAATAAGCTCGGGTTTGGATCTTTTCCCGCAATTTTCCTTGATGTATTCCACACAAAGCTCTTTTGCTAAATTTCTCAAAAATTTTACATGGTCAAGTTTATCATCAAAACACCTGCTGATAACAAATGTTTTTGTCATTGTCATTTCCAAAATGTTTTTGAACAGAGCAAATGTACACCGAAAAGATCTGAAAGGAATTGGGAATTCAGCACAAAAAAAATTAAAAATATCAACGGGAAACTTCATTTTATTGTAGACGTTATTGACATTTGTTTTTTTCTTATTTTTTGACTCTTCCCAAATACCCACATTTTCAAGAAATGTTGTAGCGATAAAAACACTTTTGGTTTTATTTGGATTGAAAGTGTTCAATAATATTGGACCACATTCCCAAAATTTATTGAAAAGAGGATTTTCATTTTTTTCTTTTTTGTGATTTTTTCAAGCTCATTAATTGCGTTTTCCCGTTTTTTGCGTCTTCTTCTGTTTCTTTTTTATATTTTTCAATTTTCATTTTAGCGATTTTTGTTTTCTTTTTTCCCCGATATTTTTAGCTTCCTCTGCCTCTTTTTTTTCTTTTTTCAATATATTTAATTTTATTTCGTTGTCGGTGTTTTTTTGGTCCCATCCAAGCGGCAATTCTTTAGTTTTTCTTACAGTCCCGATTACTTCAACGTTTTCTTCCTTCCATTTTCCCAAATTTTTTAATTCGATAAATCTCGAATCCATTTGTATTTTTAGAGTGTCGGGTTTGTTGATTTTTTTTCACGCTTTCAATCAACTTCTCTGCCAATTTTCTCCCGACGTGACCATCCCCTTCAATACAACCCTTGTAATATTGAACACGTTGACACAAACGCCAGTTTTTGTATCTACTATCAGAATGTATTCAAAACCTCGTCAAATTGGTTTCATTGGGTTAAAAATAACACCATGAGCACGCCCAAGAAATTTGCACATTCTTTCATCTATACAAAGCAACTCTCCGGGATAACACACATTTTGCAAATTTTTTTCAAAAATTTTTGTAATTTCAAAAATTCCAACTTGATGTTCTCTATTTTTTAGAAGTTCCGCTCTTCGTTCTTTGTTGTCACAACGAAAGTATCTAAAAAGTTGGGCGAAACGTGTTTTTTGAAAACAAGTTTTTACAAAATCCACTCCAATTTCTTCGTCAAAAGTATCATCCAAAGAGTTTTGCCAACGAATACTGTCCAAATAAATAAGCACCCCTATAAAAGCTAAAACTTCATTTTTATTGGTTGGGGAAAAAACTGAAAATCTTTTAGTATCTTCTCGGGATTTTTGGTTTATACCCTCAACAATTATCATCATCATATCCAATGAAAAAAATGTTGAAACAAATTGGTTGGTGATTTTAAAACTGTTTCATCCAAAATCCATTTTAAATTTCGACATCCATTTTTAAACTTTTCAAAATCAAAAAAAATCGTTTGTCATGTCTTTTTTGACCAATCCATTTCTAAACATGGATTTGACTATTTTTGAGAAATCAAAAAGGATAAAAAACAAAACAAATTAAATAGTATAATTTATAAATTAAATAATCTATTCAAACTGTTTCTAGTGAAATTCGCGTTTGTGTATTTGGAATTGTCGTTGAAGAGTTATTTACGGATTGTGGATTTGGACAAAATGAATCTTGTGAAGTTAATAAACGTTTTGTCGAGGGAATTAATGACATTGATAATTCCTGTTTTTCAATTTGATCATTAATCTTTTCCTCTTTAAGTATCATGGATATGTCCAAGTGGTCTACATCGACTGTTAATTTCTGGAAAACTTCGTCTTCGTCGTCTGAAACCAATCCATCCTGATAATCGTCCAAAGTCTTATTTTTCTTACAATCCATTTTGTTTTTATGTATATTTTGCAAAACAAAGATTAATAATGACATTAACCTTAGCAAGTCAACTGAATCAACTTTTTTTGTGGGAAGGTGAAATCTGGATAAGATTTATCTAGATCATATTTATTTTTAGAATAATTAAAAATAAATTCAAAACACGAAATCGATTAGTTTTCGCGCAAACTACTGGTCTTTACAGACCAATGTTTCCTATTTTCCATGTGTTCAAAATAGTCAATACTTGCTGTTACGAGACATACACATAAATTTTCATGAGAGCGCTTCGATTTTTATCAA
>NW_004443764.1:0-1447 GCF_000330505.1 Entamoeba invadens IP1
AGTAATAATAATATTATATTAATAATCAAATGAAAATTTATTATTTATTAATAACAAAATAATAAATTATAATAAAATGTTTTTATTGTTTGATAGTTTAATTAAAATATTAATTTTATTCATTTTTTCATGAATTTATTATTAGTTAATAATAAAACAGATATTGTATGTTTTTATTAATTATATAGTTTATCTTATCACACGAAAATTGTTTTCACCAATTCTGTTTATTTTCACATATTAAAAATAATCAAATTCAATTTTAGACTACTTTTCAGTAAAATTATTAGAATCACACCAAAAAGTTGTATAAAAACAATAAAACGTGCTACGGAGAACAGGGCTCTTAAAAACAAAGTTAAAAGACAAGGGTTGATTTTTATTGAATAATGGTTTCAGAAAATTTAAAATAAACTTTTTGATGGCAATTCTAATTTAATGTTTGAATAAAACATAATTGTTTTAACTTGTCTTTTCGATTTTTTGGGGCTTTGTTTTTTTTAGTTGGTATTTAAAAAAATAAAAATAAAAATGGCAAAAGTTTTTCTTTGGTTTTTAATTCAATAAATAAAAATTGGATAATCTGTTGTTCTTGGTTATAACATAACAACCACATTGTAAATATTTCAGTATAATTTGACACTTTTTGTTGCTGGAAAAGGTTTTATAGTAACTTTAACACCTTTAAAATATGCTTCACAAGTTGATGTTCAATTATAATTAAAACATAAAATAATAATTATCAATTGTTTTTCAGACTAAATTAAACGGACTTTAAGTGTAATTATATTAGTTAACATTATGTCGCGTTTTAAAACAAACTTGATTATCAAACAGAAGGTGTTAATTTATTTCATATGATAAACGTATTTAAACCAATTGTTGCACCACTATCCATATTTTCAAAAGTGTTTAACAGTCAACATTAAAAAATTTTATTCAATACTTACTTTTGAACATAGAGTCAGTCTTTAAACGTTATCTGGTGCCTTTTGGACCATAAAGATTGAAATGTTTCGGGAAGCCGTCCCAAAAACCCATCCCAATTGTTTCGGGTTTTTTCACACTTTACCTAATGCCCGATTTTTAGACAATATTAAAGCTATTTTGCCCACCAGATATAGTTTGAGACAAGATAATGTTAAAAGACACGCTCTGTGTTTTATTAAGAGAAAGGACGGACATGGGGCCGAAGGACGGGAATATAGGCCGAAGGACGTCCTTTGTGGTTTAAGGACGTCCTCCCGCTATAAAGGACGTCCTCCCTGTGTATATGGTGTCTTTTCTATTTTTTTCGTGTCCGCGGCATTTTTAAAACTATATAATGAGTTATAATATTACTATGAATTTACTATTATGAATTATAATTATTTCCAAAAATAAAATTAATCAAAGACAAATTTTATACAACAAGTTATTTCGTTATATATTAATGGTTTTTATAAAA
>NW_004443543.1:0-20772 GCF_000330505.1 Entamoeba invadens IP1
AAAAACAAGCTAATAATTCAATTCTAAATTAGTTTGACTAATAAATATAATCAATAATATCAATGAAAATTAGTTATAATTTGTATTATTTTATAATAAATATAATCTAAAGTATAAATTAAATTTATAATGATTTTTTTATTAATTTAAATTATTTTTATATAATACAAAAATGTTTAAAAATTTTATTCATTGATCGTTTTTTATAGTAATATTATTATTTATTATATATATATATATATATATATATGTAAATCAATGTAATATTATAATATGTTAAATTATAACAATAAATTTCTATCGCAAACATTTTTATCGAATTAAAAAAACACAAACCTTATGCAAGAAGACGAGATTGTTGGCACATTTAAATGGAAGAAAGAAGGAGAAACACTAAAAAGTTCACGACACGTTAAAGCTTCGCCTGATCCGACTTACTCGTTTGATCCCAAAGGAAGTAATTTAACTGAAGTTGAGTGTTTTAGGTTGTTTTTTGTGAAAAGATAGCAAATAACTTTTGTTGTTTTCAAATAAAAAAAGCCAAAAACATAAGACTGATGATAACAAACTTCCTAAAACGAGCATCCTGAGGTACCTAGGAATTCTTCTCTACATGGGAGCTCACCATGATGTCATTAATCCAGTGGAAGAGCTTTAATCACTCGACCACGGAAAATCTATTTATAGAAATAGCATGCCTCATGACATGTTTAAATTTATTTCTTCACACATCGAAACTTACGATGTGGGCCAGCCAGATGATGTTTGTGATGATGCATCAGACACTTCAGATGATGGGGATGTCGAAGAGAAAGAGGAAGCTGACAAAGGACCAGAAGGAGAGTATTTCAACTGCGCAGAATATTCAGATCGAGATTTCAGAGATCTCTCTGAAGAGCAACTCAGGAAAGATGTCAGAATCAAAAGGGGCATCGTTGGTAGTGGAGTTGTTAAAGTCGTCCCTGCAATAACTCCAAATGCACACGACAGCTTTTCTAAAATTAGAGTGATTTTAGATAAGTTTATTTCTAACCTTGTCAACCAAACCTATTACAAACCTAGTAATAGTGTTTCGGTTGACGAACATTTGTGTTCTTATAAAGGGCATATGTGGGCTAAGGTGTTTATTAAGTCTAAGCCTAGACGTTATGGTATAAAGTTTTGGGTTTGTTCTGTTTTTACCAAATGAGTTTTATTTATGAAGTCAAAAATGACGGATAGTTATTATTGGTTTGACATGTATGATCAAATTTAATAATTTAATTATTTGTTTATTTGAGTTATTTATAGTTTTCTAACTTGTAGATGTGTGCTGACTGTGAGACAGGAATGACTCTAAACCTCCAATTGTACTGTGGTAAGTGTGGTGGTAAGGAGGACAATCAGGGCTTTAGAGTGGTCAGGGACATGGTGCTACCCATGTTATGCCGTGGTAACAAGTTTACCGTTGTGTGTGACAACTTCTTCTGTACGTTAAGGTTGTCACACTACCTTGCTTCATGTGGGTGCCAACTTTTGGGAACCACGAGGATCAATAGGAAAGAACTTCCTGACGAAGCCAAGACAATCAAAGGGAGAACTCCCGATACCACCATCTTTTTCTCGAAAGGAAAGTGTAGGCTCATCTCTTACTTCAACGAGAAAAAGAAGCTGGTATTGGTCTTGTCAACCTGCCACGAAAAGAATGAAATTGAAGTCGTCGAGCAGGATGTGTTCATTGGCAAAGAAAAAATGACAATACACAAACCCCAGCCCATCCTTGATTACAACCACAAAATGGGTGGGGTTGACACTGTGGATCAGATGACCAGGTATTATACGTGTAGACGTCGAACAAACAGGTGGAACATCTGGGCTTTATATGATATGATTGATATAGCTGCCTTAAACGCGTATAAAACGTACTCAAATTACCACCCTTGCAAATGAGTGGATTTTTTGAACAATCTTTCTGGTGCTTTAATGAAAATGAAATGATTTTTCTATTTTGTTTGGTTTTTTATAAAATAGGAACTGTTTATTTCATTCAATACGTGCTTTTTTATTGAACCTCGAAAAAAATTATCGTGAAATAAAATAAAAATAGGGATCATTATATCTTTTTTTTCTTTTTTACTTATGGATAAGTTTTTAAAAACTTGTGTTATAACAACATCGTGATGTCGTTACTCAACACCATAAACAACCGTTGGTAAAGTATATGCATAAGTATTATGGTTATAATGGTGTTATAATGGTGTTTGTTGATAATTCTATCAAATTGTAAATTTATTATTACAAAACTATTATTTATTAAATTTCCATTTTTATAAATAATATTTTTTATTATATTATATAGTTCAAAATATTTTTTTATTATTTGTTAAGTTTTTTGGCTATTTGTTTTTTTGTTTATAATTTGTATTATCCCTTTATTTTTAATTTAAATTATTTGTTTGTTGCCCAAAAATGCATAATTTAAAAATGCATAAACAGTGGCTGCAAAATAAGCATTTGATTACCAAATACAATAACATTTATATGATAATGATAATATCAAATCAATTTTGCCCTTTGTTTTTGTTTGAAAATGATAAAAAAAACAAAATAACAAATAATGAATTCATATCTTGCTTCTTTGACAGTGGCACGACTTAAAACTCAATGGGTGACCATAAAACCTCATGGTGATCAAAGTTTATACAAACGCGACTATATTGACTGTTTAAGTCATTTTCGAGAATTTTTCTCGATTTTTCGATTTTTGATACTTTTGAAAATGTATTTTAGTTATTTTTTGTTTATTTTATACTTATGTTCTCTAAGATTTATTTTTCAAAGTCGGAACAAACAAAAGTGTCTTTTTATCTTATCTTATTTCTTTTACAAAAAAATAGTAAAACCCAATTTTTAAAATTATTGTATTTTTCAAAGTTTACAAAAAAATCTATTTAATTAATTTTTAATTGTTTTTTAGATCAATTGCATAATGAAATTTCAATACACCTCAAAGTCTGTTATTTATTTTCTTTTCTTTGTTATTTTATGATGTAATTAATTTTGAATATTCCAGACCAGTATGTTTTATGATGCAATTTGGTCTTTGTTATATTTTATAATAAATTTTATTATTGTAATAAGTTGTAGACATCTCAATAAATTTTTGATCTGACTTTTCCATTGAACTGTGACTTGTTTTTGAAAAGATCAAGCAAAAAAGTGAACCTTTGTTCATCCCCATATTAACAAAAGGTTCATTTTTTATTATAATTTATAACATTTTTCTATAAAAATATACTAGAGCCGTCGTTCCAGGGTGTCTAGCTTTTTTTGAAAAAATTAAAGAAAAAAAGGTCACATTTACATTACAATTGACTAAGATTTTTATTTTTTACAAATTTTGATTTTTTCCGTCCTCGAAGGGTTAATCAAGTGATCAGCACAAAATGATGTTTTATCCTGTTTTGTGATAATAATTAAGTTATTGTTATTATTTATTCTTCGTATAAAACCAATTATTAAGTTATAGTCAGTCGGGCTATATATTCAAGTGTTGTTATGTATCTTGGAATTACCAATTATGTTTTGTATTTATTAACACGATAAGTTTCGGAATCATCCCGTTTATATAGCCAAAATAATTAAAATATGATTATAAACACTTTCAGATTCTTATAAAAAAATGTGTTTTTTTAAATGACACATATTGTTAATTTTTTTGTTGTGAATTATTTTTTAAGTAAAAGTTTTATTCTCATTATATTACCACTTATAACGTGGGTTTAAAGATTAAGTATCATTTTAATACAATCATATGGATTGGAGTTATAATATGTCATGTTTATTTTGTTTTAAAAAGATGTGTTTGAAAAAAAAACATATCTCATCATTTTTATTGTTTTTCTAATAAATTATTAGCCCATTATTACTATTGAAATGATGTTTGGTTTAAAAATACGTTTGATGTTTTGTTGTTTCTTGATTTTTCTTGAATAGATTTATGAAAAAGAAAATTCAAAAAGATGGTTCTACAAGTTAATAATAAGTTTTATATGTCAAAACAAAGATTCAATCGCTTAAAGAAATTTCATCTAAAAAATAATGAGTTTTTTTTCTCTTTTTCTTGTAACAATTTATATGTTTTTTTTTTGTTTTTTAAATTGTTATATGGGCTAGTGCAAATATGTCGCAGTTTTTAAATATTAAAATATTTACAAATCAGGGTTTAATTCTACTCCGGTTTAATTTTATAAAAATGGTTGTGATATTAATATAACATTTTTGATAAATATAGAAATTAAATATACAGTGGCAATATTTAAGTACTTAATTTGGAATAAACCCACTTAAGTGAGTAAATATTTGGTTTTATTTTTGGAAATAACAAAAAATTAAAAAAAACTGAAATTATGTTATAAGACAAAAATATTTTAAAAATTACAAATTATTTTTTATTAAAAATAACATTTTAATACCATTTTAATAACAAACAAACAAAAAAGAAAAAATAGTTAATTTAAATTTATTCCATGACATTTGCAAAACTTGGGCTATATGTTGATTTGTTTTGGTGAAGACTTTATGATTTTTTAAGTCCTTTTCAAGTTTAAACACTGTTTTTATGCTTTGAGTGGAAAACTTGTCGAATCCAGAATCCATTTGGTATTTGACCAAAAAGTGTACGATTTTTACATTTTTGTGTAAAAAACGACATTTTACGATTTACACAAAATGTAACTTATTTTTTGTTCCAAATGTTTCTTTAAAACAGTTTTCAACAAAAGATCAAAATTTTAATTTAAAAATGCCGACTTTGAAGTTTATTAAATTAAAAAATAATAATTTCGATTTCAATCCAAAAAACACAATTCTTCGTATTATCCCGTTTTTTCACCAATTTTTTTAAATGTTATTTATTTGTTATTGTTAATGTTTGAATTCTCGTTTATTTTAATTCATTTGTTTATGTTTTTTATCTTTCAATCATTTTTTTGAACTATAACAACAACTTTAATGAAATATTTTTAAATGTTATTTGTTAAAAACCAAATGTTGAAATAATGTGCACAAAAAAGACCACAGATTCAATCCGGCTTTTATTTTCAAGCCAGTCTGTTGTGCTCGTCATTGATTTTTTTCATTTTTAAACATTTTTGAGCTTCTTTTTGTCAAAAGAAAATACTTTTCGAAACGAATTTTGTAAAAAACAAAAGCTATATTTTAAGTTTATTTCAATTAAAATAAAAAACCATTTCAAATATTTTTTTTCTTTTCAAACAAAGTTGACTTTTTTCTCAAAAAACAAGAAAAAGACCCAATCAAACCCATTTTCCAATTTATAAAGGGTGGTACTTAAGTTTTTTCTATTTTGGCTTAAAGTTCAACCAAAGTTTCACAAAATTTACTCACTTAAGTGGGTTTATTCCAAATTAAATGGGTTTATACCACTACTGTAATAAAGTATTGGAGAATTAATCTTTATTAAAATAACGTTTTCATTTTTGTATATAGTTAATGATAATAAAATTAATTAATAAAAATAATATTTTTATTTCTGTGCTATTTTTTTATTGGATACAAAGTAATTTGAACAATCATAACAAAAAACAATGATAAATCAAATCGATACACAACAGTAATAACAACCCACATTACTTCTTCCCTCGTATTTTCCAACACTTGTTCTACACGTTTTCAAAGTTGGATACTTTGTTAGATGATAACTTGACTTTTTTCTTTGAATGGAGTTTTCGAAATCGAGTCTTTCTTCAATTGGTTTGAATAATTTAATTGAGTATTTATTGTATATTTTTATATCTTCATTTTTATATGTTGTAGTATTTTTTCGTTCTTCATTTGAAACTTTTTCGTAAATTACTATCCCACATTTTATTGCTCCTTCGGCCAATCTGTCGTAATTACTAACTTTGAGCAGAACATTCATTTTTACAAGTTGTTGAAACAAAGCTATTAACCACCATTCTCTTTCTGTTTGTCGACCATGAACTTGATAAGCATTTAGAGCACATATATCAATCATGTTGAATAAAAGTGCAATTGGCCATCTCCGAGTGCCTCTTTTGCATGTAAAATGTCTAACCATGCTATCAATGTGTCGACTCCCTTATTCCTTTGTTGTAACTTTGTTGGATATAAAATGTTCCATTTTTCTTATCAAACTTCATGTCGTTTTCTCTTGTTGTCAAAAAAATTACCGATTTTGATCTTTTATCGAAATAGTTTAACATGAATATTGGAAATGGTAGTTTTAGTTACTCTGGATATTCAATTTGATCAAGTTCGATCGATATAAAACTTTTATGGCATTTTTTGTTTGAATTGTTTTGGAACAAAAGAACGATTAGCACGACAAGTACCAACAACATCAATACTTTTTTTCAATTTTCTTGCAAAATTAAAAGAAGTGAATAAATTATCCACAAACAAACAAAATTTATTATTTGTAAATTTAGAAACGAGTTTTGTTACAATATTTTCGATGTAAAATTCTACAGTTTCACCTCCAATTTTTCCCAAAAATGGTATTATGTTTATAACCATTCCAGTTCCATTGTCAACAACCATACACAATTTTATACCATATTTCCTGAGCTTTGAAGGTATGTATTGCCTGAATCTACAATGTCCAAAATATTTAACCAATTGCTCATTGATGCACAGATTACCACTTATTGTATTTTCGACATAATCATTGGTCAAAATTTCCACAAACATGTCAAATAGTACTTGTATTTTATAATAATTACTCAAGTCTTCGAATTTGTTTTTATGTAGGATTTCACTTAATTCGTCCGTGTCTATATTTATACGGTAAATTTCATCATCTTCACTTGTATCTTCAGTTTTATCATTGCTCTCATTATCACCATTTTCAATTATATCGTCATTTATTGAATTGTTTTCACAAAAATAGTCAAATTGAGTGGTAGGAAACGTTATTGCATCGAATTGTTGAGGTGTGAAATAATTCGGTTCTTTTTCTTGTTGGTCATAAAATGAAGAAGTGTGTTAATAAAAATTGGGTATTTTGTTTTTTATTTCGATTACTTCTTTGTTTTTTTGTTTGTTTTATCTTTTTGTCTCTTTTTATTTACAATTTCAATTTCATGTTCTACTTTCATAGCTGCATCTTTGTCAAATCTAAGTGACCTTATAATGTTTGACTTTTTCTTGACTCATGACTGATCTATATAAAACGTTGCCAAATCTACCATACATATAATCAAAGCTATTTTGTTGTCATTTGCTACACATTGAAAATAACAAGAAACCAAGAATACCATCAAATTATCGATTTTCAGAATAGACCAGTTGTTGGGAAATAACAATTTACCACAGTTGTTGGTATTATCTATGTTCATCTGCTTCATGTTTCTGTTAAAATATGTTTCAAAGCAATCTTTGTGAATCATCACAACTATGGTTTAGGAAGGAGAAAAGTATTCAATCAAAGGGATATTCACAGCAACGACAGTGTATAATTTCCACGAAATTTTATTATTGTCTTTTCCTTGTTGTTATTTTATTGATGTTATCATTGAATTTTTGTTTTCTTTCATTTTTTATCTTTGAACTAGAAAAACATTTGTAATATCACAAGTTACTAATGCATATTTAATTTAAAATTTGGTTTTTGAATGAAAATGATATATGTAGATCACAACCGCCTCCCCGACACATAAAATTTAAAACCATTTTTTTTAAATACAAATAATGGTATAAACGACCATCCTCAGGATAATTAAATAATTGGGTTTAATTCATTCAAAAATAATTAAAACCGAAATAAGTAAAAATAATAAAAACAGCACTTTTGAGTTTTATAATCATAGTCTTATTATTTGTTTAAATTCGTGTAAAATGATTGGGTTTTATTTGAATTAATTAGAATAATTGTTTTTAATTGGAAAAGGAATAATTTTGTATTTGGAACTATTTTTCAGTACTATAATATAATAAATTATTTAATATTAAAATAATAAATAACTAAAAAGAACAATATAAACTTTGTTTTTTATTTGTTTTTTTTGTATTGAAACACACTTGTTTCACCACCACCTTAACAAAAATATAGTATTTGCCGCGAGTGTTTTTTAAAGGAAATCCACCTTTGAGCTACTGTTTGTGCGTCCCCATGTCACCCACTTTCCTTGTCCGTACTGTGTGGACATGGATGTGGTTCCCTTTTCAAACAAGGACTTCATTGGGGTCTGCTCTAAGAAGGACATTGAAAGTGTGTGGAACGGGTGCACAAACAGACTGTTTGAGTGCGGCCTTCAGAGGTTTGTTTTCTGGTTTGTTTCACTCGGTTTTCACTAACTCGAGGTGAATTATCGAGACATTTTTAATTCGGGAATTCGACCAAATATTATCCCAAGTTTCCATTTACTATAATTTTAATTGAAATTTTATTAAAATAGTTAATAAATTCTTTATTTAGACGAGGTGAAAAAGCCTGCCCTGATTATACTGCATTTACAAATCATTTAAAAACTGTTATAATAAATTTAAATGATATTACCAATACAAAATCATTTATATAAAATTTTATTTAATTAAAAATGTTGAATTTCAAAACAACAAATATAACCAACTTAAACAAACTTTAAAAATTAATAATGAGCAAACTCGACATATATTCTTTTCAAATAGTCTCACAGTATTTCTATTTTGAAAGTGATTTCATCAACTCTGTGTTAATCAACAAGAAATACCGATTATTACTTGATCGTTTCCGTTATAATCCGATATCTGTTTCTGATATAAAGATTTTTCCTTTCATAGAGACGCAGCACTTATATACCAAAAACGACATGATAATACCTGATATTCACCGCCTTGTTGTGTGGTACCCCGTCTCTTTGCAAGAGTCCAAAACACTGTTTAGTGAATATGATGTGGTATTCAAAAATGTCAGTTTGTCAAAAAAAGACGCTAAAAACAATGATGTTACTTTAAATATCCCACAATGTGTTAATACGCTTGGCTTTGAATTTGATTCCCATTTACAAGTTGAGACATTTGTAGTGCCTGATCACATCAAAAATCTAACAGAACAGCTGTTTTCTTACAATCAGCAACTCCAGGAAGTGACACTGTCAAAATGCATCAGACGATTGCCAAATCAGTGTTTTTACAATTGTGTCCATTTGTCCAAAATTGATATTCCAGAGTGTCTTTGTGTGATAGAAGATGAGGTGTTTTACAAGTGTGGATTTGTGTCATTCACATTTCCAAAAAGCGTCAATTTCATTGGAAAATCACTTTTTGGATACAACACCAAATTGGAGGAAGTCGTATTTCTCAACGATTTGACATACATCCCAAATTTCACATTTTCAAATTGTCACAAGTTGACAAAAGTTGTTCTTCCCACCACTTTGGTGTTGATAGAATCGAAAGCTTTTGATTGTTGTGAGAATTTGGAGACTTTGGATAACACGGAGGGTGTCTTGTATGTCGAAAATGAATCATTTGTTAACTGCAAAAGTTTGAAAAGTTTGGCATTTCCAAATCTCTGTAAAAATGCGCCAGGCACTTTTGAAAAGATGGCAAATTTGACGCAACTTGTTCTTCCAACAATTAACGGGAAATTGCGATATAAAATTACAAGTGAGGAGGTTCAAATTGTCAGTAAATTTTACAGTGACTTTGACGTCATTTCAAATGGCATTTTCAATGAAAATGAACAACAAGTGTTTGATACAGATAATGCAAAAACGCTGTCAACAATAGCAGAAATCAACATTCCAAACACCGCCACGTATATTTTACCAAACAACTACACAAAAATATCTAAATTGAATGTAGCAAAAGAAAATGCCATCACCACATTTTACTTTGGTGAAGACGTCGAGAAAGTTGTTCAAATCGATTTTAATGATATGAAATGTTTGACGACTGTAGTGATGTCACCGCATGTCACTGAACTTCCCGAGTATTTATTTAGCAACTGCAAAAGACTTGAATACATCAACAAGACAGAACAGGTGACTCAAATTGGCGATTTGTGTTTTTCAAATTGTTGTTTCCTCAAAGAACTTGTATTGAACGAGAAGTGTGTGATTGGGATGTACTGCTTTGAACAGTGCACGTCTCTCACCAAATTGGTGATACCAAACACAAACAAAAATGTTGATTATTTAATTTCATCTGAAGACGAGCACATCCTGAGCAGTCTTGGGTATGTCTGCCACAACATTTACTTTGAATTCACATGTGGAGACGCGTTTGAGACGCTTGAGTATGTCAACCCAAATATGATCAACACGTTTGCTGGAGGAAGGTTCCGTGCAAATGATGTCGACAGTGTAGTTGTTCCTGATTATGTCACTACAATTGAAGAAAGCTTTTTTGATTGGAGTGGGTTGGATTGTATTAATTTGGGTGCTGTGTGTGAATGCAAGTCCACATTTGACTCATATCTCAGTGAAGTGACGATCCCGACAACATGCACAAAACTGTGTGATAATATGTTTGAAAACTGCACGTCTCTCACTCGTGTTGATTTGTGTGGGAAACAACAGTTTGATGGGTTTGTGAGTGTGGAAGAGAAGAAATTGTTACACCACTTGGGGATCAAATGCAGCAACTTGATCTTTAACAATCGGCATTTCAAAGCAATTCATTACATCCCAAGTGGATTCCAAAAGGTCGATTTGTTTGAGGAAGACAACACAACAAGTCGACTATTAAAAGAACTTGCATTTCCAAATGATGTGTTGTACATCAAAGAAATGTGTTGTATGAATTTCAATCACCTCAGCAGTGTGACACTTTCTACAGCACTGTTGGAAATCCAACAATACGCGTTTTTGCGGTGTTATTCCCTCCAAAATGTTGAACTCCCAAAATCACTGAAATTGATTGGGAAAGAGGCGTTTGAATATTGTGTGTCACTGACTACCATTGTGATCCCAAATTCAGTCACTTGTGTTGGAGAAAAGGCGTTCAACAACTGCAACCGTCTTGTTGAAGTGAGTGCACCAAACTCGATCTATTCCAACAGTGGTGTTTTTAAGAAGTGTCATTCACTCACAAAAGTTGTTATTACAAACCAGTTAAATACGTGTGACACATACAATAACACTTTTTCATGTTGTGAGTCGCTTTCAAAAATCGTCATCCCTAAAAGTGTCACAACACTCACAGAAAAGTCGTTTTATAGAATGACGTCCCTGAAAGACGTGGTGATTCCTGGCAACGTGCTTTCACTTGGCAACAGTGCTTTCAGAGATTGTTATTCACTTACCACCGTTGTATTTGGCAAGCACGTCGAAACAATCGGGACACACTGTTTCTCAAACTGTGTTAATTTGGAACAAATTAACTTGCCAAAGTCTCTCAAATCAATCAAGAAATGTGCATTTGAAAACTGCAAAAAACTGAAAACCCTAAAATTTGCAGGGCGTATTCCTCAAATCGAGAAATGTGTTTTTGAAAAATGTGAAAATGTAAGGGAAATCAGTACAAATGGAATTATCACAAAAATTGTCGACTTTCCAGTCACTTTCAAAGTCTCGGAAAACTTCAGAAAGAATGGCATTGGTTGTAAAAATGTAGTTTTTACACAGAAAGATCTCAAAAAGTAAACTTTTTCATAAATAAGTCAGAATTATTGATTTATATAAAAGTATTTGCTAAAATTGAGCTTCGAGTCAATATTATATTTTTATAATTTACTATAATTTATAACATTTTACTCATTATTTCTACTATGGCTGATGTTGTCAAGAAATAAAAAATCATTTTTAGTAAAAAAAGTCGCATTGTTATTAAAATTGATAAAAATATTATAGTTAAAAATATTATAAATTATAATTCAATTTATAACTTGAAGAGTTTACACCGTAAATAACAGTTAACAAAAATCATTCGTTCAATGTTAACTAAAAATCAGGAAATCTGTGGTTTATTAAATAATTTACCTGTTTATTATAATTATATTATGTAAATAACATAACATAAACTAAAAAAAGAAAATCATTAAAAATTGAATAAATATCCACGGTCTCCAGTTTTAGGGGGACCGAACACAAAGGTTTGGGGTTTATTTTCTCAAAATCGTCGAGAAAACAAAAGAAAAATAAAAACAAGAGACAAAAGATAAATAATAATTTTTATGATTTTCTTTTTCATAACACAGTTTTTTTTGGTGTAGTAAAAAAGTGAGCAAAGCAAAATATCGATTCTCTGATAACATAATATTGAGAAAAAAATGTTATCTGTATAAAAACTAAAAATAAAAAAACAACAAAAATGATGAAGGGAATCAGGGTAGTGTTGAAAAAATGGAATCTAAACATTTATTATAATAAGATCATTCGACTTAAAATTTGAGGAAAAGCACAACAAATTTAATTTGTGAATAAAGTTGAAACAAAGATAGTTTAAAAATATTAAAATAAATGGAATTGATTACTATAACTTTTATTGTTTTATTGTGTAAATTGTTATAAGTTCATTTTATTTAACACAAATCGAAATTAATATTATTGATTAACATATTATAATTATTATAATTTTAAAAACAATTCAAACCAAACCCACCATAAACACAATTCAATTACTTTTTATTATTTTTTCATTTTTTTGAATTGAATTACCAATGATTTTCAAAGATTATGGGTTTATATATTATTTAACTATAATAAAACAATAAAAGTATTAGACTATGATTAATCGAATTATATTATTTTATTAGATAATAAAGTCCAAATCATATTAATTTAAATAAAAATGTGTATTTGTTAATCCAAAAATGCATTTATTGTTACATTTCAACTTTATTGAAACAAACAATTACCATTTTTTGTGTATTGTGTGGCATTGATTGGTAATTGATTATTTCCAATTTTGTATTAAAAAATACCCTCTTGTTTTATATCTTATTGAACTTGAAAAACAAAACAATTGTTCAATCATGAAATAACTATATTTTACTTTATTAAGAAATTACATAAAATGCGCTCACATAATGTCATTATTTTCGTAAAACATTTTTTAGAAAAATAATTGTATAAATTATTTCCCAAAAATGTATGATAGATGGTTTTTTCTTTACAATTCACAAGACAATATGAACATTACTGACTTTATGGGACAAAAAACAAAAACAACATCTCAAAAATGTAATAATTATAAAAAAGAGTTTAATTTACCAAAGATTATTTTTAAAAAAGCACATTTATTTCTAATTGTGATGTTGTGACAAAACTAAATATTATTCACCATATTATGTCTGTATTAGAATCATAGATTGTTTCTCATTTGTAATTGATCAAATCCCAAAATATAAGTATAATCATGGCCAAATCAAACATAATATTGTATAGTATATTTACTAAAAAATATATTATTAAATTTCACTTTAAAAAATGATAATTTTTTATAGGTTTTGTCCATTCTCTCGTTTTTCTTATTGAAAAATGTAAATTTTTTTAATTATTTACCAAATTATCATTTTGCCTCAAAATGCTTGTTATTTTGCCATTTCTTTTATTCTTTTACAATTTTCCATAATCTTTGTTCTCTTTTTTTCTTGTTTTCCCCGAAAAAATAGAGAAAAAAAGTAATTATAATCAATTTCTTACTAATAATTATTAAGAAATAAACCAAGTTTTATCGAATTTTGGAAAACCTAAGTGTTCGACCTCCCCCCATTTCTGGAGACCGTGAAATATCCCAATAAAGACGAAAATTTTGAAAAAAAATTATAATTTTAGGAATTAATCAGTCTGTTCAATTTTCTTTTCATCTTTTTCTTTATCAGTTTTTACTTCGGTGGCAACGCTTTGGGCCTCTTCTTCTTGTCTTTTACATTCTCTCACAGCGGCCTTTTTTATTTTGAGAATAGCTTTTCTTTCAATTTTATAGTTCCTTCTTCTTTGTTTGTCTGTCATGTCCGACATCCGAGCTGTTCTCTTTTTCAAGTTTTCAATTCGTGCATTCAAATTGTCTAATTCTTCTGAAGGTTTCAAAAAAGTTAAGCTTTTAGTGAGTCCCATTTTCATTGATAAATTTGAAATATTCATTTCATCGATCGTTTTCTTCTCGACAGTGATTTCTTGATCATTCAATTTCGTCTTGTTCAGACTATTTACAGCTCTATTTACCGCTTCATCTGAATCCAAATTTATTAACGCGCAACTCTTAGGTTTACCTTTCTTGTTAGTTGGTATCGAAACTTTTAGAACTTTCCCAACAGTCATAAAAAGTTGCTCTAACTGTTCTTTTGTGACATTTTTATCCAAGTTGCTCACACAGACTAAAATGGTCTTTTTTTCTTTCTTAGATGGCGCAATTACTCCTTCTTTAGTGATCGATTCTTTCGGCATGACTGAAGGGGGCACTTTCGAACCAACTGTGTCCTCTTCATTGTGTGTTTGTTTTGGTACAACCTTTTTACTTGATTTTTTATTATTTCCTTTTGTACGTCTGCCCATTTTTGTTTGATATTTTTGAGTTGACCTTATTGAAATCGACAATTATTATTAGTTTTATCGTATTATATTTATACTATTTTTTACTAAAAATATTATAAATAAAATTAGGGTGATATTTTTTTTACTTTAATAAATTTAACTAATTGTTTTTATTATTAAATTACTAGGATATACCCGTCATAGTGCGACGGGATACTTGATATTATAAATTATATTAAATTTTTTTATATTAAAAAAAAGTATTTAATAATATAATTAAAATATTAAAATATATTAAAATATTATAATATTAAATTATAATATATTTGATTTATAATTTGTATATAAACAATAATTAATATTTCATTGGTATAAATTTTTGATTTTGATAAATTTGATTTATTTAACATTACTTTCAAAACTTCTGGATTTTTACAACGTGATAAAGCAATGTAAAGTCGTTTATAAGAAAACACATGGTACCTAAGATCAATACTAATACTGTCAAAACCTTGATTATGTAATTTGTTATAGTTATTGCAAAAGCCTGTATGAGAGGAAATTGTTTTCAATAAAATTTTATATAACATTGTTTCACATCATTGACGCTTGTATCCATTTGGGGGATGGGATAAATACGTTTAGATTCTTTAAGTCAATTTTTGGAATAAAGTTATTCCAAAAATTTTTAAATTTTTAAACGGGTTCCATTACAAAAAAAACAATTTAAATTTAAGTTACTTGACATCATTACAACAAGTTTTTTTTAATTTTAGATTATGAGGAAACATCCCAGGAGGATCCAAACTGTTTAAAAATTTTGTAGGAGTATTTTGTATTTTATCCGATTCTTCTTGGTCAACCTAACCAATACTTTCAAATATTTTCGGTTCACCTTGTATTTTGGTTATTATACATTCATTTGGTACAGCTGCATCTTTATTTTTTCCAACCAAAATTGCTCGAGAGCACATTATACAAATATTCCAAATTATTAAAAAAATGACTCTACAACATCATAACGTATTAAATTGTCTGAAATATCAACAATTTTAGAATTTGAAGTTCCTATATTTTTTTGTCCTGTTGTTCTCTATAATTATTAAGAAACCAATTATTAAAAGTATTATATTATATCCTCACTTCTCATGTTTGTTGAAAGGTAATACACTTTGAACAATTTCCAAAGAAAACTATTTTCACATATTTGTGGATAAATTCGTTTTTAGTACCATTTGTAATAACAGTAAGTATTTGTTTGAAATCCCCAACGACCACAAATCTGCCACCAAAAGGAATTCGTGAAATGTTTCGATCTGGGTACGTAACAAAGGGAATTTGTCTTATTAGTGTGTTAATACATCTCAATATCTCTTTGTGTACCATTTATATTTCGTCAATTAAAATAACATCTGTCACTTTTAGAAATAAAGCTTCAACAGAAACTGGCGCAATAAGTCTTTTCGAGTCTTCATATATATATATGAAAATGTGGTTTATAATTCGTTTGAGTATTTTAATGTATTTTTATCCTTGTGATTTAAATAAAATTAATAATTGAATGATAACAAAAATCACTAAAAATATCAAATTATTGTTATTTTTAACTATCTCTGAGTGTTTCATTACTTGTAGCAATTTGCTTAGTCGACGAACGTTTGTGATGAGCGTTTTGTCGCCATTTGAAGTGACATTTCATCAACTTGATTTACGCAAATTTATTTGGTGTTTTATCAAAAATATACATACTTAAAATTAAAGAGAATAATACATCTGTTTTTAATTTTTAACAATTTAAATTGACTTCGAAAACCGTCACTACAATTAAGTATCTTAATCATAATATTCAACGTTAAATATATTACTCAATTTGATATTGACTTAACACCTAAAAGTCTTAAAAAAAGAAAAAGAAAAACATTTTTAAAAATGTTTTTATTTAATTTTTCAATTTGAATTTAAAGTTCCAGTTTACTCTAAAATGTCTACAATTGTCGACAAATAACATTTCAAATAACAAAAACACTCATTTAATTTTACAAACATTTTTAATCACTTTTTGCAAACCACGATAGAAAAACTGTGCGAATTATAATCCAAAAAAAATTCTGAATAAATTGAACATTTTATGGTTCTTTTTCGACAAACACAATTCTTTAAGTTATTACTTGTTTAAAAAGAAACTTGCAATTGACATTATTTTCGGGATTTCTATTCATATTCGAAAGCATGAGGCCAGCCAAATAGTCTCCATTATGACTTGCCAATATATACTAAAAATTGTCGTTGTTGGGATGCAGAGCGATGGCAAAATCGTTCATTGAGGCGCTTGTCGGCTTCTGGTTCAATCTTGTCGAGTTGACAACCGGAAAAGTCGTTATTGATTTTGTAGATGTTCAGCAACCAAGACATAAAAACACTTTGGTACTGTTTTGCAACCGAAAACGGCTTTTTTCAGGATTCATCGATAAATCGAAAATAGAGTGCACAAACAAACTGTCGACGACTTTTGGGCAACCGTAAGATCCGCAAAAAGTACCACGGGAAACGTTGGTGAACGTGGCAACAAAGTTGCTGCAATGGCAGAACAACTGTTTCAAGTTATCAAAGAAAGAATGACATCGTTTGTAATTGGGAAGATAAAGACATTCGTTGTTCTCTCAGTCAGAGACAACCTCCTTTTTTAACCACTTGACGGATTTCTTGGCCTGGCTCCAGACAAGTACAAGCATCTATTTAATTTCAGTGAAGAGGCGCCAAGAAAGCAGGTTGCTGAAATGTATCAACAACACGCTGTCTGCGAGCAAAATTACATTAAGTTTACTAAAATGATAAAAAAACTTAACATTTTCCAACTCAACACAAACTAAAAAAACGAGAAATATATTTTATTAGTTTTATAACCCATTCTTTTTTATGTTTTGTTTTTTAAAATAATATAAAACAAAAAAGAACATATAATATTTAGTAAAATTTTTTTATATAAAAATCGTATATTTTATAATTGTATATAAATACTTAATAAATATAGTTTATATATATGTATATTTAACTATTTGATAAACAACTTTCTATATTCTATCTTTCGTTTTTTGTTGGGCAAAAATATAATTTTGGTTATTTTTTCAAGGATTCAAAAAACAAAAATAAATCTAACGTCTTAAAAATACAATTTTGAAATTAAATGAAATGAACTTTCAACAACATTTTTAATTATTCAAAAAATAAAATTAAATTAATATTATACTATTTTTAATTCTATTCACAAGATTAAACAATTTAAAGATAAAATTTATAAAATTAAAAATGATATTAAAACACATACAGTATGGACACTCTGCCTTATGCGAAACTTTACCTTATGTAAGGATTTTATTATTTAATTTTAATATAACAAAACCATTTAAATAGTTAAAACGATTCAATTCTAAAAATACCAGACACTCTGCCTTATGCAAAAAGCTATTTTGAGGTAGTTTTTGGATAATTTTGAACAAGAAAACCAGAACTTTAAATTAAATAAATTAATGTTTAAAGTCTCTACACCACAACTTTAGCCAACGTAAAGAGAAATTCCCGATACCAGTTTGTATATTCTTTGTTTTGTAAAATGGTATATGATACTTACTACCAGCTTGTCTCGTCGCCAAAGGAAATACAATTACGCAAAAATATGTCAATGACACAAACGATGTCAACAAACTCTCGTTGGACAGCGTTTACTGGTACGTGAGTTTCTCATTTAGGCTGGTGTCCAAAACATTGAAATAAGATGGGTTGTCATTGATTATCGTTTTAAAACGACCACACTCTTACGATGCTCATTGATCTTTATGTTGATTGAATAATTTAAACAATTTCCATATCAATTTAGTTGTAAAATTATATAAAATAGCATATGTTTTTCTATTCAACTGTTATAAACATGATAGTTATCACAACATATCAAATATAATAAACACAAATAATATTCTTTATTAAAATTTAATTTATTGTAAATTATATGTGGTTATATTTGACTAACAATAATAAAATTGAAATTATTCGTTTTTTCAAATTTATTTTGTGTTATTTTTACCAATTTTTGGAATAATCCAAATTTTTTTTTATATTATAAAATAACTATATATTATAACAGGTTCCTTGCATAAGGTAAAGTTCCACATAAGCTAAAGTGACCATACTGTACTTTTGATTTATTTCCAAATCTTAAGTTGTTGACAAACCTCAATGATGTTGATATAAAAATGCTATAAAAACACTGGACATTCTTTTTGATACATTAGAAGTGAGAGTTCGATATGTTGTAGCATCTCCAAGATTTAAAGGAAATTGCACCAATTATCTTGAAAACCATAGAGACAAAATTAATCGGGACGGGACTGTGTATGAACCACTTAAAACGAATTTAGATGTATTTTGTGAATTCGCAAATGACTTTGATTCTTATGTGATGAAAACAAAAACTGTCCCATTTGCTATGGTACAATATGAAATGGAAATAAAACAATTGAGTCAAATAAATAACTTGTATGAGCTTAAAAATAATATGAAACGTATAAAAAGCGATTTGCGTGTGGCAAAAAGTTCAAAAAGAAGTTTTTTCAATAGAAAACATGAAAAAATGTGGGATATTTCCGATGAATTGGATATACTTGATTATATTATTTTATTAAAAGAGGCTCTGAGTTACGTAAATTTGTTGGATTCATGTTGAGTATCCCTACAAGTTCCGCTGCTTGCGAATGTTGTTTTTCAATATTAAAAGGTATGCAATGCCAAATATTTAAGAGTCTGTACTTCGAGAAAGAATGATCGTTAAAGATGCTGATTTAAACAAAGAAATGAGTGTTTAGTTTTTTACTATTATAAATTTTATTTGTATTAAATATAAAATTATTAATTTAATGTAAATTATTTTATTGTGTTATTTATAAATTAAATTTAATGTCATAATATTATGTAATAATAATATAATTACCACAATGCAATATATGCCAACATTATATAACTACTGGCTTTCCCAACTAAAGAACTATTTATATGTGTGATTTTATATTTTTTGCCATGTGGTGTATATGAAAATCCATAGGGTTTTATTTTTAATAAACCTACTTTCTGTTTTTTTCAGATTCATCTAAATATTTGTCACGTCCTAAAGGAAACAGAAAACACGCTATAAAATAGCGTGTTTCTTTTTTAATCGATTCTCCAATTTTTTGAGGAACCCATCTCGTGCAATTTGTTTTCAGTCTTTGCCAAATATAAAATCTGAACCCGAAAAATATTTTTGTGGTGTTAATATAGTCGACGCTGTTAGTGGTGTTGGCTGCACGGATGAGCCAAGATGAGTTAATGGGGTTTAACACAAAGACGGAGTTGGCAGTCTGGACATCTCCGTTATTTTATTAATAGAATTATGAATCGAAAATCGAAATTTATATGCGACTTTTCTTTGGGGAAATTCCATGTTTGTGTTTTGTTTTTTCTTATAACTTTCCATATTTCTTTAAATATTCCCCATACATAACAAGAGTTTGGTGTAGTGTTCGAGGAAAGTTTATTGTAAGCAATATTCATTGTTATAACGAAAGGTAACATTTTTTTAATTTCCATCCAGTTATCATTTGTTAGTCTTCTGTTTTCATCTGTTGCGGTTATTGATTTTTCCATTTGAAGAGCCGTTTCCAATGATTTATAACACGAATTAAAAAGTGTTTTACAAAAAGTTGCCAAACAACAATATTTCTCTTTATTTTCTTCACATTTCTTTTTTAAAGTAATGGGTCTGGATGGTGATACTTGGTACGTTTTTGGTATTTTATTTATCTTTTTCAATGTTTCATTCAACTCTGGAATAGTTTTAATTAAATCAGAAAAAATAAGATTAATTCCATGAACAACACAGTTAAACTTTTCACCACAAATGTCATTTAATCCATTATTGTTAGCACAACCATCCGAAACGATGTAATTAACAGAATTCGTTATTCCATATTTGTTTAAAACGTTTTCTGTTTTGTTTTTAATGTTTTTTGATGTGTGTGTTTCACTAAAAACACTTACATCTAAGACATAATTTTTAGGAACAAAATTTTGGTCTATAAAATGTAAAGTTGTTGTATTGTAACTATTCCCAAATTTGGACATTATATCAGTTGAAACACATCCATAATTACCTTTAATAATATCTTTCATTTCTTTTACATAATCACACGTTTAATTATTATAAACTCTATTTAACAATGATGTTCGAAAGGTCGTTTGGCCACAAAGTTTTATCGTTGAATCTAATACATTTATTAATTAAAGTAAAAATGGGGTTGTTATTTGTCTTAAAAACATTACC
>NW_004443543.1:20872-22634 GCF_000330505.1 Entamoeba invadens IP1
GAAGGCTAAAAGAACCAAAAATAAATTAAATCTGCTATTATTTTTTTGATTACTTTGGAAAACTCTGAAAGGGTGTTTCAGACTGATATTTGATATAAAAAACCCAAAATCCGTTTAACCCTTACAAGTCTGTTCAATTTTCATAAATTAATGGAAATTTTTACATTTTTTATTCTTGGTAATTTTTGTTTTAATTTAAAATGAAAGTTTGTTTAAAAAATAATTAAATTTATAAAAATGTGGGAAGGTCCAGGAAAATCATTTATTAATAAAATTTATAGTTAAAAACTATATTTTTACCATACCAATTTTGCACCTTTTGTCTATTTCTGTTTGTTTGAAATAAATGGTAAAACGAAAAAAAAATGATTACTTTTTATAAACAATTAATATATAACAAAATTACTTATTAAATAGTTTTTGTCTTTAAATTAATTTATTTTTGGAAATAATTATATTTTTTGATTGTACAGTGGTGATATAAACCCACGTAAGTGAGTAAATTTTGTGAAACTTTGGTTGAACTTTAAGCCAAAATAGAAAAAACTTAAGTACCACCCTTTATAAATTGGAAAATGGGTTTGATTGGGTCTTTTTCTTGTTTTTTGAGAAAAAAGTCAACTTTGCTCGAGAAGAAAAAAATATTTGAAATGGTTTTTTATTTTAATTAAAATAAACTTAAAATATAGCTTTTGTTTTTTACAAAATTTGTTTCGAAAAGTATTTTCTTTTGACAAAAAAAAGCTCAAAAAGTGAAAAAAGTGAAAAAAATCAATGACGAGCACAATAGACAAGCTTGAAAATAAAAGCCGGATTGAATTTGTGGTCTTTTTGTGCACATTATTTCAATGATTGTTTTTTAACAAATAACATTTAAAAATATTTCATTAAAGTTGTTGTTATAGTTCAAAAAAATGATTGAAAGATAAAAAACATAAACAAATGAATAAATAAAGACGAAAATTTAAACATTAACAAAAACAAATAAATAACATTAAAAAAATTGGTGAAAAAATGGGATAATACGAAGAATTGTGTTTTTTGGATTGAAATCGAAATTATTATTTTTTAATTTAATAAACTTCAAAGTCGGCATTTTTAAATTAAAATTTTGATCTTTTGTTGAAAACTGTTTTAAAGTAACATTTGGATCAAAAAATGAGTTACATTTTGTGTAAATTAAATAAGTAAAGTCGACCAGAAAATACTCGTACACTTCCTAAAATAGAATTTATTTTTTTAAAAAAAGATTTTTACTCAAAGAAATTTCATTTTTCACTTTGATTTTATAAACTGATTCTTTTTTATACTTTTTTCTTCCAAATGATGCTTTAAACCGTTCTTGATGTATTTTTTGTTCTTTTTCACGAAATTAAATTCTTTGAAATTTTATATATTGTTGAGATTATTATTTTTTATAAATTGTTTTTTTGTTATTATGTAATTATTGTTATTGGCAAGTATAGTTCGGTATAGTTTGAATAGTTTATAACAATGTCTAATATTTTTCGAAATGTGTTTTTTGAACAAAGTTCATAAAAATAGAACACCATTGATACCATCATATCTACTCAACTCAACGTTTATATTGTTGAGTTGAACAATGGGGACTCATCAAGAAACAAGTGTTTAGCATCACTAATGTGGCACTTAATTATTTTTAACAACATAATTGCAATTTTGAAGAGTGAACTTGTTATTTTTTTCAAAGTTCGTTTTTTGATGTTTTTATCGAAAAAAAATAATATGAAATTATTTTCAT
>NW_004443543.1:22734-26840 GCF_000330505.1 Entamoeba invadens IP1
ATACGTTTATTCAAATATAAAGAAATACATAAAACGCAATTGAAATGTTCGTAAGGTGGGTTTGGTTAAACTTGGATTGTTTTCATGATGTTATAATTATAATTAATGATTTGTAAATTAATAAGATTGTTAAAATTGTAATAAATTGTGGTTATCTAAATTCTATGTAAATAATACTGTTAATAATAACATATTAAAATCATTAATTTACATGTTAATTAATAATAAAAATATACTAGTCTAGTTCTAATATATTATAAAGTAATTTGATATACTATTAAATTTAATACAACATTTTTAATTAACATTATTATTTCAAATTGTTTGATAATAATGTATTAATATTTAATTATTAAATATAGTACATTTATCGCTTTTTCATTAATTAAACCACCTATATTTGGAATAAATAATTGATTTATAATTTGATAGTTTATTGATAGTTTATAAATGGTTTATTCAATGTTATATTTTCTAAACAGTTTGAATCTTTTTATACATTTCGATAAAAGTTCAATGTTTTTGATTTGAAAACAGCTTCGAATTATTTCTTATATCGAGAAAAGTAAAAAGAATTTTTTATCACCTTTTCTTTAAAAAAATGTAATTTATGTACACAAATATATTTTAGAAAGTGTACGAGTATTTTCTGGTCGACTTTATGTAGTTTTTTACATAAAAATGTAAAAATCGTACACTTTTTGGTCAAATACCAAATGAATTTCGTATTCGACAAGTTTTCCACTCAAATCATTAAAAAACAGTGTTTAAACTTGAAAAGGACTTAAAAATTGTAAAGCCTTCACCAGAACAGATCAACATATAGCCCAAGTTTTGCAAATGTCATGGAATAAATTTAAATTAACTATTTTTTCTTTTTTGTTTTTTTGTTATAAAAATGTTATTATTAATAAAAAATAATTTATTATTATAATGTTTTTGTTTTATAACATAATTTCAGTTTTTTTTTAATTTTTTGTTATTTCCAAAAATAAAACCAAATATTTACTCACTTAAGTGGGTTTATTCCAAATTAAGTACTTAAATATTGTTACTGTATAAATAATCGGAAACTCAAAAAAATTTCTTATCATAGAACATACGTCAAAATAATAAATTAAATTTTTGAATTCAACTTTTCACATTGTTTATAAATCAAAAACACAACAATAAATATAATTACCAAACAACAAAAAGTTTAATGAAATATAAATACAACAAACAAAACGATAATATTGTTAAAATAACAAATAATTATTATATTAATTACGTTTTGTAAACACTAAACTGCAACTTCTGTATATTCAAACTTAAAATAATATTGAAAATGTGTTTTTTGACTTTTGGAGTAATTTTATTAAATTCATTGTTGATTCAGACTTCAATTAACAGTTTTCAATAAAAAAACATTTCGTTTACAACTATACACGATTGAGATATGTTACTTTAAAAAATTACTTAACTATCGTTTTCATATTTTTGTTGAAAAATATACATAAATATTAAATTGTATTTTTTTAATATCAACGTATCAATTAAAATGTTACAGGAAGGATTTATTAAAATGTATCATTCTGTTTTGGTTATAATATGTGTATAATTTTGATTATATGTTTTTTTCGTTTTATAGTAATTATTTTAAAAATCACAAATAAATAAAACTAGCAAACTTTTTTGGTGTTAAAAATATGACATCAAACTAAAAATGTAAATTTTGAATTAAAGTATAAATATCAGTTATTTTTACACACATTTCAGTTAATGTGTGTAAATAAATCAATAAACAGTTATATAACTATGTTATATTACCTATTTTTCTGGACTTCAAAGGGTTAAATTTATTTCATAACATCAATTTTTACAATAATTATATTAAAAATAAATAAAAAAATGAATTATAACTTAAACTTTCAATAAAAAACGTGTTTTTTGAAAAAATAATTCATGTTTCATTAAAATTAATAAATCCATTTAATACATTATCAATCAAGATGTTTATTCCGAAAGATCACGTCAATGTAGTAGTTGTAGGTCCTTTCCAAAGTGGTAAGAGTACATTTCTTGGCCATCTTTTTGTTGATTTAAAACAAGTAGATCAACGAACAATAGACCGATACAAAAGAGATTGCATTGAATTTTTAAAACCCAATTGTGAGTATGCTTATGTTTTTGAAAAAACTAAAATAGAACATGAAATTGGATTAACGAACATTCAAGCGACAAAAGGAATTTTTGCCAAAGACATTTTACATCCAAAAGAAGAATTGTGTAACTCTGAAATACAACAAGTTTCAATAAAGAAGTATGAAAAAATGAATGTTTCATTCATCGACACTCCAGGCAGGAAAAAGTACATCAAAAACGCGATCCGAGGTATTCACAAAGGAGATGTCGCTTTTCTAGTTATTTGTGCATCACTTAATTTTGAAGACCAAAAAGAATCAATCATTGAAAATTTGATACCATTAAAAATTTTTTTGGTTGAATTAGTAGCAGTGATTGTGACTAAAATGGGTGAAGTGAAATACTCTGAAGTTTGTTTTGAAGAAACAAAACAGAAAATTATAGAATTAATGAAAATCATTGGACTTTCAACTGAAAGTGTTAGATTTGTTCCAATTGATGGACTTGAAGGAGATAACTTGACTGTGTATTCGGACAAAATGGCATGGACAGTCAACAAATATGGTACAGTCGTTGATCTTCTAAACACCCTCATAATCCCAGAGAGAAATCAACTAGACACACAGCCATTCGGGATGACAATAGAAAACATCTGTAAAATCAGAAATGTTGGCACCGTGTTGGTTGGAATTGTCGAAAGTGGAGTTGTACATGCAAATCAAATTGTAACGGTTTCTCCAAGCGGACTTTCAGTCAAAACAAAAAGTGTTGAAACGATGGGCAATCCTATTTTGGAAGGCAAAGGGAGAGTTTTGGTTGGTGTGAATGTCGTGGGTGCAACAGATTTTGACTACAAAATAGGATAAGTCCATTCGGATGTCAACCGTCCTGCTGTTCGATGTGAACAATTTGTTGCTCGTATACAAATTGTTGATAATAGAACAGTAAAGGAGGGGTGGAATCCAACGTTGAACATTCACTTAGCACAAGTGCCTTGTATAATACTTAAAATTGTACAAATACTAAAAAGGAATGCATGCCACAAAGATAAAAGTAGTATGGAAATAATAAAAGGAGACACCGCAGAAGTAATCATAATGCCAATCAAACCAGTTTGTGTTGAGACTTATAAAAATTTTCCAAAATTGGGTACATTCGTATTGAGAGATAATGGAAAAATAGCAGCTTTTGGATGTGTCAAAGAAATGACACCATGGTCTATCACATCAAGAGAAATAATCAAAAAACACTGTGGAAAACACAGTGTTTTTGCTGGAAGAAAAGATTCGATTTATTATTATTCATGGTGGACAAAAGATATTAGATTGTATTAATTTACATACTATTGACAAACAACCTATAATTATATTTGTTTTACATTATAAAAATATACACTGTCTATATATAATTGTATAATATTTTAATGACTTATTCAAAAATTATATTTGTTTTATATTATTTTAAAAATAACAAAAAATATTAATACCAGTTAAATTAAACTTAATAATACATCTAAATGTTAAGTAACTTCCCAAAGTGTGTAAGTTAATGAATAGTCTATTTATAATTATTGCCAATAAAAGATAATTATTTATTTTTGTTTATGTTTTCAAACACCAAAACTTAAAAAAATGAATAATCATAATACAAGTCTTCATCACTGCATTAAGGTTGTTCACAACTCTTCAGTCCTGTTATAAAAGCCGAACATTTTTGAGATGTGCCAAGATAAAAAATCAGTTACCATTTTTTATTAATTGCACAGACACATTTTTGAATAACATAGTGGTTGTCGCTATAAATGGTTTTAAACATGGCTGTCAATAAATTGAGCAAATAATAAACCGAAAAACTATTGTTCTTTTTATTGTATTTATTTATTTTTTAGTTTATTTAAACAAAAAAAATAAAAAAGAATAAATGTAACGATTACAAACAAATTACAACGAAATAAAATGAATAAACCACAGCGCGTATTGCTA
>NW_004443543.1:26940-30200 GCF_000330505.1 Entamoeba invadens IP1
ACGCTCATCACAAACGTTCATCGTCTAACATTCAGTTTTTCAATTTGAAACACTCAAACATGGTTAAAAATAACAATAATTTGAATATCTTAGTGATTTTTGTTATCATTTGAATGTTAATTTTACTAAAATCACAAGGATAAAAATCCACAAAGGAGCTCAAACGAGTTTTTCATTTTTTTATTTTTTTTACACTCGGCAAAAAAATAAAACATAAAAAGGAAACTCCAACATGTTAAACAATTATAGGGGTCATATAAATTGGTTGTTTTCCATCAATTAGTTGAAGATTTTGGTAGAACTTCGATTCGAACAAAGTGTAAAACATTTTTAATAAAAAATGTGTTATTTGTTAAATTATGAAACCCTGATATTAAGTATATTTTGCTCACTTTTTGGAACAGAGAAATAACTAAAAAGACAAAAGGATAATTTATGATTCGAATTTTGACCAATAAAACAAGAAAAAACCAACAATTCATTTTGAAGTTTATTGTAGTAAAATATAAAATGCGAAAAAAACAGTTAATTGAAATGACCCGTCATGTTTTGACGGGTTTAGTTATTATTTTTATCCATTTTTTAGTTTTGAAAGGTAAAAAACGACTCTTAATTTTGGATTTTAACATGAATGTTCATGATGTATTTCTGATCTACGACAATAAAAACAATAATTGTAAAATATCGCTTTATCACATTAACATGGTGCTCAATTTTAAACTAATGATTTTCAAAGTTAATTTATAAATGATCAAACTGGGTTTGGCTAGAAACGAAAAACGACTTCTTGTTAAAATAAATAATAATAGACAAATCAAAATATTGGATATTGAAAACATAACAGTTAATTAGGCAATTATATTTGCATGCTCAATTCTTTTACTCATTGCCATACTGAGCAGTTATAACCATTAAAAAACGAATGATTAAAAAGTTAAATTTGACAATTTTTATTTTTAAAAATAATAATTTGATTATAGTTTGATAATAATTAATTTTTACTATTATTTGAATAAATAACTGGATAAAAACTATATTCTTGATAATTTCAGACAATCAACAATAGATATACATATTGCCCAAATGAGTTATGTAACTTTTATGTGGAATAATCATATCTTTAATGTTATATGAATACAAATTGATAAATTAATTTCACGCCAAAAACGTCTAGAACGTTTTTTAATGGTATTGATCACTTTAAAATGGCAGATAAACACGTTATTGACATGATTTGGACATTGTATCGTGTAATGAGTCTAAACTATTCATTTTTGTTGTTCATAACAAACAAAACAAAAATAATAAAGCATATATAAATATACTAGTTAATATAATTTATTTGTAGTTTTCGACCATGCATATTGTTTAAAAACAAATAATAATAATAAAATAATATAATCATATTTGAATAAAATAACCATTAAATAATTATAATAATATAATAAAAATATATTCTATGTTTAAGTTTAAACAATCTTACAAAATATAACACAGTTAATGAGTGAGAAGAAGCCTTATAAGTATGTTGAAAAAAAGAAGGAAAGGGAATTCCAGCGATTGCATGTGACCACACCCGTCTGCTTTCTCGCCTTACGTTGTATCCAGAGTATTTAGAACTCTTCAGAAAATGCGAGGCAGAAGTAAATTGTTGTAACAGTTATTTCGACCAAATTAAACTTGTCATTGAAAGTCTGGGAGATGTTTCTTGGCGTCGGGGCTGGAGAGAGGATATAAATGAGTTCTTTGGAGGTGTCAGGAGCGTGGAAAAACAAATTCGAAAGGTCGAGAACAAGAAAGGAGGAGGACTCGTTGGACGCCCAAGTCTTTTGAAAAAGGAACAGAAAGAAGAAGTCCAAAAGTTTATAGAAACTTTTCAAAAGGCGAAACAGCCAGTGGAACCTCGAGATGTTAGAGATTTTGTCAACCTGAAGCTTATTAAAGAGGGTGAGAAATCGCTAACAACAAAGCAGATGTATGAAATTGTCAAGAAAATTCCAGAGCTTGGTGTCAAAAGGGGAGAGTTGATGGAGACACCCAGAGCAATTGTGTCAAAAGAACTCATCATAGAATACCTCGATGAGCTGAAAAAAGCAGTGGATGGGAAGCCAGCGGCGTTGGTTTATAACTTATACGAGGTCGGGTTCGATCTTTTTGTTGATGCTCTTTCAAAGTCGGTATGTTTTTCTCATGCTTTCGGCGAGACAGTTTACACTCCAGTCGCTGGTCGTGGAGACAGGATAACCCTTTTGGGTTGTATTCGAGCAGATGGGCACGCACTTGACCCCCTCATAATCACCAGCCGAGTGACTCTGGACCAAGATGTACTTGCCATTTTGTCAACTCATGCCATAATAAAGACCCAGCCGAAGGGATTTATGAATTCCTTATTGTTTCAAGAATGGGTCGAGCGTGTTCTTGTTGTTGATGTCAAGGCGTCTCAAAAGGCTCTCCACACCAAAGCGCGAGCTGTCCTCATTATGGACGGTTTTAAAGCCCATGACGCTGCAATTGAAATACTGAAGAAGAACGGCATCGATGTGTTGTACCTAAAACCACACACGTCGCATCTATGCCAACCACTGGATTTGTGTGTTTTTTCTGCCGTCAAGTCTCATTTGTCTAAAAATGAACTCCTCAAAATGGAATTTGAAAACTACATGAAAGAAAGTGGAAAACCAACAAACGAGTTGTTCGATGATCTTTTGAAAGTGAAGATTGAGTTTGCAGAATCGACAGTGGAAAAAAGAATCCTCTCAATCTACGATTCGTGGAAGGCAAAAGACCGTCTTGAAATAATAGTCAGTGCCTTCAAGCAATCAGGAATAGCTTTACAGTCTGCTATTTGTGACCGCAAAGTTGAAGACACGTCCGAGTCATCGAGAACATATAAAGTCTGCAAAGTCGACGTTGCTTACTCAAGATGTATGAGACTTTTTTTATATGGAGATGAAATGGCAGAAATTCCGGCTCCAAAAATACAGAAAAAATTGAAGTTAGAAACTGAAAAAGAAAGAAAAGCGAGGTTGGAAAAGCGAAAGAAATAATTAAAGAACTTGTTTCTTTTTATCAATAATTCATGTTTCTAAACAAAATAACTAATTTTTAATATAACAATTAATAATATATTACAGTCATGCGAAAAAGCTGTCGCGTTTGGAAAAACCTGTTTCGGGTGGTAATGAACTATTCTAGTACTATAAACAAATGATCTGAAATAGAAAATGTTATTTGGAAATGCCGAATATTTTTATTCGATT
>NW_004443543.1:30300-42056 GCF_000330505.1 Entamoeba invadens IP1
AGGTTTTTCCAAACGCGACAACTTTTTCGCATGACTGTATCATTTTATCATTTAATTTTTCCCGAAATATATATTTCAATCATCATTGTAAAATTATTTTTGTTTACAAACATCAAAAACCCAATGTATAGTTTATATTCAATTGTTATTTAAGTTTAAAACGAAAACTTTCACAAATGAAAAAATCCTAAAAAGAATTTTAAATCGTGTTTTTATTTAAAAATAAAAATGTATTGATTTTGCTCTTAAAATATTATTTTTAAATCAAGATTCGTATTTCTTTAATTTTTGAAACGTAGATTGTAAAACACCAGACACTTAAATTCAAAACATGTAAAATAATGCTTTTTGAAATATTGCAAAACACCAAATTGTAAATTTTTTTTAACTTGAAAAATACAAATCAGTGTTAATTTTGAATTGAAAAAATAAACATTTATTTACACGTGTTTAAAAATACAATATTGTATATTATATATTGTATTTTAGTCATTCGGTTTTAAAATTTTATTGATTATTTTTTTAATTATTGTGAAATATTTTTAAATCACATATTTCCATGTATTTTAAATGTTGATACGAAAAAATTATATTTTTACAATAAATCATGTAAAAAAATATTGAAAATGAAACAATTTAATATTAATAAAAAGTAAGAGTTGAACTGTGAATGAAACTAAATAAACAAAAAACAATCAATGTCTGTAAATGATACGGACAACAAGTCCGCCATGACGATACGGACAATAAGTCCGTCGAAAATAGCATACTGTAAAGCTATTCCTGATTGCTTGAAGGCACTGACTATTATTTCAAGACGGTCTTTTGCCTTCCACGAATCGTAGATTGAGAGGATTCTTTTTTCCACTGTCGATTATTATAACAGTATGACTGATTAAGAAAGTCTATTTAATGATTGTTTTTCTTAATGTTTTATTGTTATTCTATTTTTATTGTATTTAAATATAGATTATTTATATTTATCTATTATTATAAATAGTTCAAATTGTTTATATAATTAGAACGTTTTAATATTTTTGTACAGTTTCTCAAAAGTGCAGATAAGGTTTTTCCTTTGTTAATGGAAAGCAATATATCGTAATTATTCAATAAAAATTACATTTTTATGTTCTCGAAGTTCTACCAAAATCTTCAACTAATTGATGGAAAACAACCAATTTATATGACCCCTATATAAGTATCAAATAAACAAAACATATATAGACATATACTTTTTTATTAAACTTTTATTAAAAATAATCTTCAGTTAAATATATAATAATTCTTACAATATAGTTATTCCACGTTTTTTTATCCACTCGAATCCTTTGTTTATTCCATCTGCATTATTTTTATTAATCAATACAAAAGACCAGACTCTATTTTTAATAGTGTCTAATTCGAAATATTTAATTATTTCTTTAAAAGTAAAATTTGGTTTTAAATCGGTTTTTGTAAATACCAACAAAATTGGTGTGCTTTGTATTTCTTTTATATTAAGAATTCTTTTCAATTCCCGTTTCGTTTGTTTTTTTCTTTCAACGTCGTAAATATCTATTGTGTATAATATAGCTCCACAATGGTTTGTTGTTCTTTTTATTATTGGTTCAGTTCTTTCATTGCCGCCCAAATCTATTAACAATACTTTAAATGTGGAAAATTCCAAGTTTTGAATTATTTGAAAATTATTAATTCGTTGATCATAATTAAAACCATTTGCTTCACAATACATTTGTATGGCTGTTCTTTTTCCTGAATTATTAAGACCCGTTACAAGTAGATTTATTTGTTTTTGTGGTTGTGATGAATCTAAATAATTTCCCATATATTTTATTCAGTTCTATCTCCAAATTCTTAATTTATCTACTTTCCAATTATAAACCGAACAATTCAAAATAAAAAACTTTTTACTTAAAATTTAAAAATTAATTTATAAAATACGATTTTTCAAGAACACTGGAATTGTGGTAAACAATGCATCAACTGTTTGTTTTGTTTATATTTTTAATAACAATACATATCAATGTTAAAAATCTCAACAAACGGAAATAACATTTAACACAATTACTTTTATAAATCGAATTTATTTTTTTATTTCAAATAATAGGCAATAGATAATTTAAAATATTAAATTTGTATTTGCAGGCAAGTAAAATTACGTCTTCGTCAACACAGTACGGACAATAATTACACGGTGATGCCTAATTAATTACTGAGAGGTGGGACTTCTCAGTAATTGTTTAGGAGAATATATTTGAAGTAACTATTTTACTTCGGAAAACAGAATTAAGGTTGGAAAGAACTGTTCTGTACGTTTTTGATGGATTTTTTTAACTTGGTTTTTATTATTTTTTTTTATTTCTTATAGTTTTTTACTGTTGTATATTGATTCTTTACAAAAAGGTGTTTTTAATCAAAAAGAACAATAGTTGGTGACATCTAAATAAATCTGATATATATATTTGAGTGTAATAAAATGAAAATAAAATTTAACATTTGTGGGTATTGACAAAATGATTCCCACAAGACAAATTAATTTCAATACTGTAATATGTTAATATAAAAGTTGTATTTTGTATATAATTTTTATTTTAACAAAAAAATAAAATTTATCTAGAGTACCATGAAAAATCACTGCGGCGTGAAATATTACTGCGAATTGTTATTGAGCAAAAAATAATGTTATCGTTGCTTATAAAACATAAAAAATAATTTACTTTGGAAAAATGTTATATAATATGGCTATCAATTAAAACAAGGGTAAATTCGTAAAACCGAACATTCCAAACAACTCAAACTATATATTGGTTTTTATTTTATTGATTTTAACAATTTATAACTTATAATACAAAACAATACATCAAAACATAATAACAAAAACGAATAAATTAAAACATCGAAAATTTGAATGAATAGTCCACCTTTTGGACACCATAATATGAAATTTGATTTATGCTCATCTAGTCGTTAATTTTTGTTGTGAATATTCAAATTATAAACTCTATTGAATAAACTTAAATTATCACTATAATCAATATGTTTAAACATAATAATAATACAAAAACACACAGAAATATCAACTCGAATTATTAAAATCTAATAATATATCAACTTCGAAATTATTATAACAACAAAAATTGCAATACAATAAACATAAACAAAATACAAAACACGTTATAAACATATCATATTGATAAATTTTAAAAATATAAATCAATTTGATGATAACAAACGGTTAACAAGCGTGGGGTTTTCAAATGGTCGATAATTTAATCACACCAATTTAAAATTTAAATAATTTGTTGTTATGAAAGAATTAAGTTTTTGGGGTTCCGGTGTATTAACCCTTTTAAAATAATGATAATTTATCACAAAATTATCCATAATTAATCGACTAGTTTAATTATATGATAATAATTATTAAGAAATAGTTTCACATTTAAAAAAATAAATTATAATTTATTGTTGTTTTATTATAAATTTTTGCTATTGATGTTAATTAAAAATACACGTTATTTAACTATTTTACTTGTTTGTTGTTTATTATATTTTAATTATATTTATACTATAATAATAGTTCATTGTTTGATTTATTTGATGTGAATTGTGAATGTATTTTTACATTATTCCACAATCAAAATAGTCGGTGATCATACAACCAACATGTCAAGTATTTACTAAACGATTTCGATATTACAGATGTTGTTATGAAATAGATAATTATATTGTTTATTCGTTTTGTTTTTAAACCATTTTTTGTGTCACGGTGTGACGGGTTAGATTCTTTCTCTAAATTTTTTACTTAAAAAAATCAAAGACTTTCATAAAACATCTACAAGACATTAAGTAATGATTTTTCAAATAACAAATCATTGTGAAAGCAACTAAGGAATTCACTTTATACATCGAAATGAAATTATATTGTTAAGTGATTATTTGGTAATTAAAATTATGATAACGATTTTTTATTTATAATTTTTAATCTTTAACAACAATACAATATTGAGCAAAACTTTATTGTTAAAATGTATTCATATTTTGGCAGAGATATCGACTGTTCAATAAAATTATATATCATAAATTGATGTAACGAATAAATCAATATCAATTATTAGTACATTTATTCACATTTTGAAAATATCAAAACAAATTTTTACTTGATAAAATAATTTTTGGATATGTGAAACTATAATTTAGAATTTGTCTTTTTGTAATAACAAAAAATTTAAAACCGTTTTGTTTTTCAATTGGAAAAGGAAAAAACAAAACCCTCATAAAAAGTATATAAAAACGCCATTTTTCCTCTTAGCACAATCTTTTGACTTAGCCTCAAAAGATTTTGTAGAACAAAACTATCGTTTTTCGTTTTAACAGCCTCGAATAACAAAAAAATTTAACCCAAAATGTTTTAAAACCCTTAATAACATTATTTTTGCCCAATAACAATTCGCAGTAATATTTCATGCCGCAGTGATTTTTCACGATACTCTATATATTGAACAAAGATTAAAAACAACTGTGATAATTAAAGAAAACAAATAAACACATTTCAATAATAATTATAACAATAACATAATTACTTGTTACAAAAATAAATAACAACAAAAATTTTAAATATTAATCAAGAAATTTACGAATAATTAAAAATGAAACAAAAGAACTTAAAAAAAGAATTGAATTTACTTTGAAAAAAGTTTAAAAAAGAAAACATAATTGATAATGAGTCACAATTACAAAAGTGAAAAAAAATCGCAATTTATTTAAAAAATTACTATTAAATCAAAAAGTTCTACATATTAATTTTAGTTTTTACTAATGACTTCACATAAATATTTGTACTTATAATATATAAAAATAACAATTAATAATTGACATTAGGAGAGCTTGCTCAAAGATAAGTTTTCAAGTTAAAAACCAATTTTATCAATTAATTAATTATAGTTTTTTTTTTGAATTCAGTTGTCATTTGGCAGGTTGAATTTTTTTTTACCGTTTTAATGTTAACAAAAAATCATTCAATTACTTTTTTTAAACAGAGACACAATGACTCCAACAAATGTATTAATATGGTCTGATGAACAGAAAAACAAACCAGACTTGTTTTTAAATAAAAACAAACAAATAACAAAAAATAAAACAAATTCATTAAACACATAATAATTGACAATAAAACATCGAAGAAACCAACACTTGGGCGCAACACAACTTTGGTTAACACTGAAACAAAACAAATAAAACAGGAAGTTAATAAAAACATTATTGTTTTAACTGGAATGAGTCAATTTTTAATGAGTAAATTACAGCCAAAAACAAACAAAAACTAATTTGGTGTACATTTTCGACAAAATGAGGTTGTGATGATTCGTGAAATAAAATACATTTTTAATTAAAATGGTGAAATTGAAAAAGAAATTGTCGAAAGCGAAGAAAGCGCGATTTTTATCAATAAATTTAGTGACAATAAAATTTCCATGTATTGGCAAATTTTAACAAAGCAAAATTCGAAGAGTTATTTTTATAGATTATCATTGTAAGCTATCCTTAAGGTATTAACTCTTTATATCATAAAATAATTTAAATTTGATTTATATATACGAATAGACATTGCTCTAAATGAAATAATTTGATTTAAATGGTTCAAGTTAATTGTTTAAAAACTATTAACATTATTTTTAAACATGTCAAAACATACTCCACTTTATTTGAAAACGTTTGTGTTACTTTATTTTTATTGTAAATACGATAAATTAGCAGTATTTTTTATAATGATAAATAGCTACATTTCGGGGATTTCAATTATTTACCCTAAAATGTAGTAAATTTGCCTCAAAAAGGTCTGAAATAATGACAAATTAAACTAAAAAGAAACGCAATTTGACCAATCAAATGACTGGCAATAAATACATTAACGTACAACAATTAAATAAGATTAACATTAACCTTCAATGATAAAATAATATTATATGATATATATTTTCATTATATTAGTGTTATTTACAATAATAATAAAAAAAGAAAAAGCAATTAGGATAATTAATGTTTTACTTTAAGTGCCATTCATTTTTAAGCTCACAAACTCTTCGAAAAATTGTTTAAATATCCCTTGGGCATTTGTTTGAGCCAGACACTAATTATATGTAAAGGCTTCATATTGATCAATTGGAGTTTTTCTACCGTTTTAGGTTGGTCGAATATTCACAATTGACTTGATTTTTCATCGAACCCAAAGACGTCTTTGTCGTTTGTATCATGTTATTTCATATGTTCAAAAAGCATCACATCAAATGAGGTTATAACGACTCTTTCACACTAGTTCGACAATTCTGAGGAAGTGCGAACCAACACACCATTTTTATATACGAATGTGCCAGCAACACATTCACATTTATTGTACTGCCAACAGTTGTTATCTTTACTTTACTCCTTTGGATTGTAATCAAACGAAAACACAAAAAAGTTGTCTGGCCCAATGTCTGCGTATAAATATTTTTTTACTTCAATTCAACATTCATTCTTTATCACTATTTGTAGACTATCACAAAGAATCTACCTGTCCGGTTCAATCTGATATAAAATGTAATAATCAATTCTTGTTGTTATTCTGATTTCATCCTGTTCGTATTAATTTGTTATTTCTTTCTTCTTTTTCAAGAACAACACAAACCATTTCATTACAAAAGCTGATTTTTTCTGGGATTAACTCCTCAAAATATAATAAAATATTTCACATGACAAGAGTGCATTATGTTCTGTTCATGTTTTCCTCTATCTTTCTTCACATATAACCAAGTCTTTATTTGTTGTTTTGTAGTTTTTGCCCTACTTAAATACTCTTTTATTGAGTTTTGGGGGATTTTTGTTTAATTCAACCTTTCCTAAAATTTCAAGAAATTCCAAATTAACTATTTTTATTCATTTTTAAACAATTTAATATATAAATTGTTTTCTGTTAAAACAATAAAGATTTATTTGTAACTTGGTTTTGTTTTTTGTCGAATCGAATTTGTTTTATTTTGCCATTATTAAAAAACGCATTTAAATTATTAAGAATAGACAAATTTGATTGTTATTTTTCACTTTTAAACCATGTAAAATGGCAATTTTTATTTGTTTTATTATCTGTTATGCTCTTAAGAAATCATATCAACATTAATATGTCGTATGACAAAACGTTCATTTTATTTATCATTATTGTTTTTAAGTGTAAAAAACATTAATAGAATATAAGTAACCAAAAAAACACAAATAAGAAATTACACTCCTTTACGATATCCTTAACATCATACATATGACTAATTGTTTCCGACTTCATATTCGCCTTTGCTATATGCTTCAAACGTGAAAATGAACGTTTAACTGTCGAAGAAGCCACATTTACCGCCTCTACACGTTTGGAAAGATCCATTATAAGCGGGAAATAAGATCTTTCAGATTCAGACATTTGCAAGAGCACCACCAATGTTGTTGTATTTTGACATGGAACGAAATAGTCATTCAAGTGGCATTGCCTAATTTGCTTCGATTTTTGCATTTCTCTAACAATCTTCACAACATTTTGTTCCTTTTCATTTAACAACCCAATGTTTTGTTGTGAGTCAAGTTTTTAAACAATGTTATTGGCTTTTTTGAAAGCCTCATTGGTTGTGCAATATTTTAATTAACACAAAAAACATAAAATATAAACTAAAAAATAAAGTAATGGCAATTGGATTTTTTGAGTTCATCCACGGAGATGAAGTCAAAAGATTCCTTAATCGCGAAGAGGGGTTTCCATTTGTAGAAACACCACAACCAGCAGAAATGGCAGAAAGTTACAAAGAATTGAACTTCTATTGATTTTTTTAGGCGAAAATTAATCGGGCGAAAAATATTCGGGCGAGTTATTTGTTTCCCGATGTTACTTAAATGTTTTAATGTATAATGTTTTAAACATTATACATTAAAACAATTTGTATAATAAAAAAATAAAATCAATAAAAATATTTGTTTAATTGTAATTGCATACTACCAACAATTGTACTCACTTTTATTGGACATGACATATATTTTTTTTTCAATAGAAAAAGATGATTCACAATTAGTTGTTGTTGTAATTGAGGTTATTTAAGAAAAAATTTCATTATTAATGGAAATTGTTTGAATTTATTTATAAAATCATTCATATTCGAAAAACTTTTATGTTTTTCAAGACTAGAAAAAATTTTTATATTATCACCAGATGTTGATCAAGAGTACTTTTATATCTTTCAAATTCTATTTGAAGAAAATATATCGAATTTATGTCTTTACCATATAAATATTCACCAAAATTGTTAAAAAATGAACACAGTTTTTTTTAAAACATCATCTATTTGTTTTTCTTGTTATCCATAACGTATGTTATAATAGTTAATTGTTTTGAAAAAAATATTTGTTATCAAGGAACGATGTACACATACAAATCGAATTTTGAATTAAAAGAAGAGTATAGAAACAGTTTCCAAAAACATTTTTAAATAATCCAACTTTAATAATACAGTCAAAGTCGCTTATTTGTAGGTTTTCGTATTTGTGGGTTAACTGACCAATCAAAATCAAAACATACAAATAGGTTGTATCTTCTCGAAACTGGATAATTAATTGAAATCAATTAAAAAAGAACTTCATTTTTTGAAGTGTTTTTGAAACGAAATCTAAATATGGACCAACACTTCCTTCTGGAACTTTTAAAACATGTTTAATCAAATAATTTTCTATTTCTTTTAAAATAGTCTCATTTTCTTTTTCAGTTTCGATCTCGATTTCCATACCATTTGAAAATTCATCTTCATCTGAATAATCAAATGGCAACATATCTTCATATGGTGAAGATATTAAATACAAGCTCAAGTATACTTTTGATTCTTGAGTTCTGTCTTCCTCATTCATCGGTACAGAGCCGTACAACTCAAGGAGTTGTACATCATAGTTTTCTTCTGTTGGTTGACTACATACGTCTCCAAACAATTTTGTGTGGGCGAAACAGTTTCGAACCGTTTTGCTGGTTACCTCTCGCCATGTAGTCGATACCAAAGCAATGGCCTCAACAACACTCAATTGCTCTACTTTGGAGCTTACATCAATTTTTGTCAAACCAACAAGTAATTCAAACGTTGATACAATCAACGATGCCTGTTGTTTTCCTGCCCAATTCTTTAACTCTTCTAAACTCTTCAACGACAAAGAGTCTAACACATGATTTCTCACTTCAACACTTGACTTTTCCCAACACTCAACCACCAAATCTCTTTTCTTCATTTCAATTGCAATATTGTTGGTCTGAAGTGCTTTTAAATACGATTCAATGAAGTGACGGCGATAGTGCTTTTTGAAAGAAGCAACAATTCCTTGGTTGGAGTTTAGCGGTGGTGTTTGGAGGGAGGTTCACAAGTTCATTCTGTTCTAGTTCAACAATGAGTTTGTGGGTTGGTGCATTGTCAATCAACAAAAGTATTTTACGTCCAGATTTCTTCAGTTCGTCGTCCCACTCTTTCAAAAATTCATTCCAAATCTTTGTCGACATCCAACTTTTGGGATTACTTTTGTATACTACCCCCAAATTTGAAAAGAGTCGCGAAGATCCTCCTCTTGGGTTTTTTGCAATGTGAATAACAAGCAGTTTGGTTTTATCTGAACCATCGCTGTTACAACAAAACAAAAGTGTGACTCTTTCCTTTTTAATATCTATTTTCTTGAGGCATTTTTTGGTCGAAAGAGACCACATGGGGAGCTGTCTGTAAAATAACTATGTTTCATCTGCGTTGTAGATATCTTTAAATGGATATTTTTTCAATTTTCCTTGATTTTTTCGATATCTTCACTAAACATTGTTAAATCACAACAATCTTCATGTCCAGACGATGTTTTATATTTCACATGGTTCTTTGCTTTAAATCTTCTGACAAAAGAACTTATGTTGGATATAATATTTTGACTTGGATTGTCTTTTAAGAATTGTTCCACTTCGAGTTGTAAAACAAAGTCGTCAAAATATGAATTATTTTTGACTGCGCTATCAACATATTTCTTCAGGTGAGAATAAGCATTTATATTGTGTGATTCTCATTTGTGTTTTTCTTCTTTGATATCACGGGTTCTATAAGCCTGGAGTTGCTCAACATTGAAGTGATAATTTGGGTGCAATACTTCAAATTCCATTTGAATGGTTTTCCAAAAATCTTTCTTTTTTAACTCTCTGTGTTTGATGTAAAGTTCTTTAATCATCTTGTGTGCTTCAAGTGTTATTTTTGGTACGTTTTCTTTGGTTTTTTTAAACTAAAAGGCATCATGATAAACAAGATTTGTATTAATTTTGATTGTTTTTGTATTCATTATGAAACACTATAATTATAATATTTTTTATTGATAATAATTATAAAGTTAAAATCAAAATGATGATTGCAAAAACGTTATTTTTATTTAATGTTGCTTTAATTATTAAAATAAAATAAAGAATGTTCTTCAAAATTCTTAGCAAAACCTACAAATAGACAACTTTTTATGCAAGAAAACCCACAAATTAGTGACTTTGACTGTACATTGTTTTTTGCGATAAAAATATTTGTTCAATTTAAAGATATAAGAATTGTACACTCGCCAAATTATTATAATATTTACACAAATTGAATAAAAAATGATCCACATACCGAACTGCCCTTGGCATCAACAAACATCTTGTTTGAAGTCTTCTGTTCAGTATGTTGAGTTTTCCGAAAATATCCGATAAAAATGCCATGTATATTCTAAATTTTTCAAAAGCAAGCGTGTTAAGTATCTCATTAAAAGACCAATGTTTAATTGTTTTAAATGAATGAGATACTCTGTTGAAATAAAAACACACTTGATCATAGTGTTCATAGAATGATATTATCATTTCTCTTCTGCTTAACCATATTATTTGGTTGTATACATTTAACTTCAACTCGTTTTCTGTTTCTTTTTGCGAGTAACGAAACGCGTCAGAATATTTAAGTGTCAATGTTATGGCGTTTACCATTTTGACAACAAGTGGCCCCAAACTATTATTGACAATCGGTGAACAACAAAGAGATTGTCTGTGTGCAATACACAAAAATGAAGTTACAGGTTAGATGGGTTTTATTAAGTTAGTTATTTCATAAATTAGCGTAACCACATAACTGTTTTTCTTCTGCCAAAGATTACTTCCACCATTTGAACAAATAGAAAAATGCATTTTATATCAAGACAATTATTTTTAATTAAATCGAGAACTTTGTCTTAAATTTTAACTCATGTGCTTTTATTATAGACCCAAAATACACTTAGTAAATAATGACACATTTTAAAACCACAATTTAAAAATCAAACAAAAAGTACATGATTTACCTGCAATCCTTGACTTGTCTAATTGAATAAAATAGTATGTATTCGGGGTATATATTATAACCTTTGTTGGCTATTTTAGAGCACATTACAGCAAAATGCCTTAACATTCTACTTTTGTTTAGTCGAATTAAAATGAGTATCTCTGGTCCGTATTTTTTCTATATAACTTACTATTATTGTGATTATTGTTTGTAATAGCATATACATAAGTCAATTTAACATTATTTTTACATAAAGTTTCAATAATTATATAAGAAATATTAAAAGCTATTTCTGGTGTAATTTCTTTGTATTCGTATGGATATAAGCTAAAATATAAATTTCTGTCAGCACAAAAAAGTTCACTTTAACTTTGAATATTTTATCATTGTTTATTAAATTCAAATACGACT
>NW_004443543.1:42156-44922 GCF_000330505.1 Entamoeba invadens IP1
ACAAAGTCCGACGTATCGGACTTTCGGATTTGTTTTTCTGCTATTTTTTAAAATTTTTATTGAAATAATTAATGAATTATGTCAAGAAAAACGGGAAATGAGCTAAATGTTATGAGCATTTATAATTCTTATATTATTTTTGATGTGTTTTTTCTTCAATTATTTTTTTGTTCATCCCACAAAAACGTTCATTAAAACATTCGTTGTTTTTACAAATTATAAATAAAGTAACTACTTTGTTTTGATATGTAAAAATAGTTTTTTTAGCATTAACAAAAATATGAATTTTTGATTATAATTGTTGTTTAACAAAACAATAATTATAATACATTTTATTATAATCACAATAATTGATAAAAGTGTTCCATTTACAAATGTCATTATTGTTATATATTTCTGTCATGAAACAATGATGTAATTTGCTTTGTCTTTTTATATTATTATTAAACAAATTCTATAATAGATTAATAAAGAAACGATTAAATATTATAAAAGTCAAATAAAAACAAGTAATAATTGTTAATTTTTATTTTATTATAAAAAAGTATTTTTATTCCAATTAATATTTCGAATCACCTATATTTCATCTATAAAAACAAAATTAATCAATTATTATATATTTACATTTTTATAATTAATATTTTAATATTTTCAACATAACGAAAATAAAATTTATTTGTTACTTGTGGTGTTTTAATCAATTTCATGTGTTTCCATATAAAATTTTGATACACTTTTTAGTTTAATTTAATAATAAAATTATAATTAAGTCGTGTTTTTCGTTGTTATCGTAAAAATCAACGAATTGAAAAAAAATACTTTTATTTTCATTTTTTTAAATGTTATAATATTGATTAAATTTGCGTTTTGTATCAAATTTGGGTATGAAATTAATTTTTCGTGTTTTATAAACCAAAATATTTCATGATTTTGAAATAAGGAAATTGTTGTGTAAGTAGAAAATTAAAAATCAAAAAATAAGACGCAAAAAATCGAAATAAGGGAAAATAATGATAAGTAAAACAGGTATAAATTTCGACAAAATATATTAATATCCCGAAAAACAAAAGAAAAAAAATACTGTTTTAACGTGTCGGACTTTATGGCCCAAGTTTATATATATATATATATATTTAAATTCAACCCCCACAGTTAATATTTAACTGTAAGTGTTGAACCCACGGCTTTCTCATTTGAAGGGAGATGCGCTTTTACTGCGCTAAGTGACTATTTATTTTAAATAATTACTAATTTGTTGTATAAACATATTATTGTTATTTAATTAGTTTAACACAATCATAGATTACAAAAATTGTTAATGTAATTTTCTGTTTTCGGTTATACAATAGAAGTGTTAATAAAAATACCTTTTTATGGGTTTAATAATTTTTATTGTATACTTTTGTCAACCATTTGTTTTTTTCTCAACCATATTTATTAAAATAGAACGAACAAAATAATTAATCAAATAATATTATTCGAACAAACAATATACTTGTTGTGTGATGTAAACAAAGACAATACAAAAAATAATAATTATTTTAGATGTCAAACGAATAATGTCAAAACACAACAATTAAATATTTATGGTAAAAAAAATATTTGAATTTCGATGTTTTACTGTAAGATAATACAAAATAATAAATAATCAACATTTTAGAAAAACATTCATTTCATGGAAAACCAAAATTTTGGAACCTCCTGAACAGGAGATTAAGGAGTTTTAAAATTTGCCAGTACTGATATGTGAACAATAGTTTATATCGAATTTATAGTTTTTCCGTTTATGCTATTAACACTTAAAATATACAAAATGCATTTTTGGGAAATAACGTGTAAAAATAACCAAATAATTCAAAAAACAATGTTTTACAAATAATTAGAATAAAAAACTGTAAAATTAAACTAGTCTTAACTTAAAATATTATTGGAGTTAATGTTGAAACGGATATTCTTCGTCCGCCCGATTTTACACGACCAAATAAAAATTTCCTGAATTTTGGTTTGTTTAATACTAAAATCACAATGTATGAATAATATTAAATGGTCTTTATTTCTTTTTTTACAACTCGAAAAAAAAACATGCAAAAATGAGAAAATATATATACGAATTTTAACGATTAACAAAAAAAACAAAAAGTGATTTTTTTTATCATCAACAAAAAAAACGAATTAGTTGGTAAGTGACTTAAACAAAAAAACAGTGTTGATATGTTAAAAACATGTCAACAAACACGTATTAAAAAATCAAGTACGATTATGAATAAAACAAATATAACTAAAAATATTAAACAACAAAAATCAAAGGAATAAATTGTGTTGTAAGAGTCAGGGAAAAAAGTAATGAAATATTAAACAAAAAATGAACAAATAACAAAGATAAAAAATAAAAACATAGACTTACTTAATTTCAATGTTTGTAATTGAAATATGTAGAAAACACTTTTTGAATATGCTTATTATGGGTATTTTATGATTTATGAAATAAATTGTATTGTTTTTGAATTGATCAATAAATTATTGTTTAACTTTGACTTATCACTTAGCACACAATTACAACATTTTGTTGTTGTCAATCATATATTTACGACCGTTTTTTTATTTTACCTGGTCAAATTTGACAATAATTGTTTTATCTTTTACATTGTTTCAATAAACCATTTTATGTTACGTTTTTCAACAACAATTAAATTAATGTTTAACCCTTAAACCCGAAAAACTATTGTTAATATCTTATGTACACATTTTTGTGAGCATAAAGTTAAA
>NW_004443543.1:45022-47677 GCF_000330505.1 Entamoeba invadens IP1
AATAGTAATTTAATAACACTTTTATAGTTAGTTGTATAGTTTATTTTTCCACTTTTCCGCAATTTGATTCAAAAAAACAAGGTTAACATAACTTAATTTCTTTTTTCGAAATGCCAAAAATTATTTTTGAGATTATACATTATTTTTTCTTGTAAAGATAAGGTTGAATTTGCCGAAAGACAAAAGGGAAACATAAAATAACGACTTCTAAACTGTTCTTTGAAGCAAGAAAAATATAAAAATTGGCTAAAAAAACAATAAAAAGATTTTAAAAGTTGATTAATGTTTTCAATATTATTTTTCCTTTTTAGCATAAATACAAAAACTTTTAATCAAAACCCTGTCAGTGTACCTTTTTTTCACATTCCTTAACTTTAACTTTTAATTTTTTTACATGCTATTTATCGTTCATAAAACACAAACTCCACTATCTAATCAATTACATATCAAACAACTTAATAAACGTATCAATATTCACGCTCTTTCAATGTAACAACTTTTCATTTCTTTGATCAAAGACCGACTGCACCTTTATTTCACACCCCCTCTTGATCGATTCCTTATTCGATCAGAAATGCAGTCCACGGCCAAACTTGAAAAACGTTCTTTCAAAAGCTACACCACACAAAGTTGAGTGCATCCATTCCCAGCCCTTTTTTGAGTCCCTGTCAAACAAATGAAATACAGAGCTCCTTTTTATAGTCAATTAATTTTTTGAAACTTTTTTCAAAAATCGAAGCAAAATCAAAAAACTGGAGAAAAAAAACAAAATAAAACGATTTTTTAATTAGAAACATCGAACATCGGTAATATTCCGTTTCATGTGTCCATTTGTTTTTTCCCTGTTTTTTAAATTTTTTGAACAAAACCTCAACTTTTTGTGGCAAATATCATTTATGGTCAAAGTTTAATGGTTGTTTATAAAGAACTTGGTCAAACATCGGTTTTTGGTGCCGTTCATGGGAAAAAATAAAAAGACGGGGAAAATAGAGTGGGTTATCCGAAATGGAGGCAACCAAATCTTGGTGGTTAATAAAACAATAAAAATTGTGTTTTTTTATGTTAAGTTAGTAAAATACTATTTGTATGCCGTGAAAAAACTCAATTATTTTTTGTATTTTTTAATGGCATTTTATTATTTTTGTTCAGAATTTAGTGTTGATTGATTTGAGTTTGGTAATAAAAAGGTCAACATCGGTTTTAAGAAATGTTTATATTTTTTAAATTTCAACTCGGCAAAACGCAAATAATGTCCAATTTTAAGCAAAACTTTATATAAAATGGTAAAACATCGGTTTTTTCCGCCGTAATAAAGACTTGCACAAAAGTGCATTTTATTAAAAAATTCTAGTTAAGTGTTGAAAAAATGACTTAATTGATACTTAATACGCAATTCAATGCACAAACAGTCAATGCAAACACAACTGAAGAGCGCTTGGGCAAGTCTTTGAAATACCATTATTATAAAAATAAAAGATTATTTATTATAAGAGTATCTTGTGTATTAATATAGATTTTAAGTGTTTTTATTATCAAGTATATCACGCTATATTTTGGGTTTTTAGACCAATTGTTGATAATCAAAAAACAAATAACTATTGTATTTAATAAAAATACTATTAAATAATAAAAAATGTCTCGAAAAAAAAATAAAAATTTGATAACTTAATACATGCAAACTCTTATCAGTAAACCTTGCAGTCGCTAAGGCACTAACTTAACACGAAGCCAAAGAATTACAAAATGAAGTGTTCGTTATGTGTTATATAAATTAAATCATTGATAAACTATCATGATTTAATATTTTAATAATTTAGTTTGTATAATTTAAACAATAGCTATTAATAATATAACATGGTTTATTAAAACAAACAAAAATATATAAATGTGATTTTATTATGATATAATAATAATTTATTTCAAAAACTATTCATAATACTATATAGAATAAATATTTAATAATTTATAATAAAAATATTATTAAATTATTCCAAATAACTGTTTTTGACCATTTTGGGCAAAATTATTTAAAGAAATAATTAGTAATTTAAATATTAAAATAAATCATTCAAAAATAAAATTTAAAATTAAAGTTATTTATTATCATAATTTTTAATATTTTATTTTTATAAAAAAAACATAAACTTTGTAAAAAAAACTAAACAACAATGCGATAAAATTTCATCGCAAAATAAAAAACAAATCCATCGAAGCAAAATAATCAAAATAACACCAAAATTATTTAAACAATCACATAATAATTAACAAAATCAATTTTATTGTTAAAAACAACAATCAATAATTAACACAACTATTTTTGTTGAAATATATTCTAAAGTTTCAAATAAAATCAAAAATACACGTTTAATAATTGAGTGTTTATAACAATCTTTATTTTTCATCAATGTCTCATAGCCCAATGATATCAAAACCTCCGAAAGTTAAACATGTGTATAAAACACAAGATGAAAAATTGCAAAGTTTAGTGAACACAATGAAAAAACCTTTAATACCACAGTATATTAATGGGATTGATTATTTAAAAGAAATCCCAGATATGATTATTTTTTTAAAGATCTTGGGATCAAAGTTAAATCCATGGCATTTGATTCTTTCCGTCAACAAGTACGTTATTGGTTAAGGGAATTGCCAGAA
>NW_004443543.1:47777-54846 GCF_000330505.1 Entamoeba invadens IP1
AAGACAAAAAAGCAACCCGCTGAAGAAGCAAGTTTTTTTATTCACGAAAAATTCGACAAAATATTGGGTCCAAGCAATTGCACAAAATTATGACCCATATTCCAGATGTTGCACCAGTTATGGAAGCAAAACGGGCAGAAGTTACACCCGAGTCAATTTTGCAATATTACACCGAATTGAAAAAGAAAATTGATGGGTGCCGTTTTGAGCTTATTTTTAACCTTGATGAGGTCGGATTCGACCAATGGGTCGATTCTCATTCAAAAATTGTCTATGCAGAAGTTTCTAGAGGACAAGATGTGTTTAATGAAGTTGAAAGAGAAAGTTCCAGAACAAGTCTTTTGTGTTGTGGATGCCTCGATGGAACCAAAATGATACCACTTGTGGTAACAAAAAGACTTTCTCTGGAAGATGTTGCTATTATATCCCTTAAAAGTTGGGCTTTAATAAGGACACAAAAATCAGGTGTTTTGAATACTGAATTATACACCCTCTGGTTAAAAAAGTGTTCTTCCCGACAATTAAGGCAAAAAGAGAACAAATGGGTGTGCGTGCCGATATGAAAGCTTTCCTAATTCTTGATGGTTTTTCAGGCCATTTTTATGAAGAAATTCAAAATTTATTTTTGGAAAATCATGTAGAAATGATTAAGGAGGTCCCTCACAGTTCCCATTTATGTCAACCAATGGACTTGGGAATATTCGGGAACCAAAAGAAATTTTTGGCGGACAAAAACAACTATCTTTGCCACAAATTCACTTTATTAAAAAAGAAGGAAAAAATGTTGAAAAAAGTGGGAAATTGCTTCAAATAGATTCCCCAGAGTTCAAACAAGCAATGAAAAAATATATTAACATGTCTGAAGAGGAAAAAATTAGAGAGCTAATCTATTCCTGGGAGCGTGTGGCAAACGGAGACAATGTCACGAGCTCTTTTAAACAAGCAGGAATATCATTTGTGCCACACACTCCCAGTGAAAGCGAGCTTCAGGAGATACAAAAGAAGTCTCCAAATTACAATATTTCAGATTACATAACGGGAGTGGTAAAAGTGGACATGAATGGGGCAAGAGAAGTCTGCAAATTCTTGGGTATTGCTGCAGAACCTAAAGTTGTTGGAGCGACCAGAGTTGCTCTCGAAAATTATGAAGACAGGAAAAAACGTCTTCAACGTGAGAAACTCACCAACACCAGGAAGCAAAGTCAAGCCAAAAAACCCAGAAAACCCGAAAAATAACTGCGGGTTTAAGTCTTATTTTTGTCGCAAACCTTTTTCTATAATTAAATAAAGTATTTGTTACATGTTAATTATATTAATATAATTTTTAAATAGTAATATTTTAATCTGAGTATTATATATTAAAACACCCAACAAAAACAATAACCTAAAAATAAATTTGATACATTATAAAATAAATAGTATAAAAAATAATATTTTAATTATAAAGGTTTGATTTACAACAAAAATGGGTATAAAAAAGTTTCAAAAATCTGAAATCAAACAATCATTAAAACTCAGAAGAAAACGCGTTTGTTTATCATGATTATGAACACTGTCAAATAATGAACTTGGGAAATTAAGAACTAAAAATAATGAGAAGGTCGTTTATGCATACAAATAATTATTATTCAACGACAATATATATATTTATTACTGTCCGGAATCACCAGAAGAGACGTTTGTTTTATTTAATAATGTTTAAGAGCATAGATTTCACAATAACAACTTAGGTTATTACAGCTGATTAGTTTATGAAAGGGAAAAGTTCCAAAAAGAAAAAACACAGAAAACAAAGGGATCAACAAATTACATCGTGATTAATCGTAACTAACGAAAATATAAACCATCTCGTTAACTGTGTTAAAAGAACTGTTTATTATACTTTGTTTAATTTGTACGGGTTTTGTCTCTATAAATCCAACTATTAATATCACTTTATAAATAGTTCAATGGGTTTCCCGATTATATTAAACAAATACATGTATTATATTATGTATTCTCCCTAATATAAATATATTATTAACAACATATTCGAAACACTTCTTAATAATACTCAGGCAAAGCAAAAATGTTGGTTTTATTTTTTTAAAAAAGGAAAAAAACAAATAACAAAATAATAATTAAAAAACATTTTACCTATTGTTACCAACTTTATACAACATCGCTTTTTTTCAGCCCCTTTAATTATTCAAATGTAACAATCAATAATCAAAAATATATTGTCATACACAACTGATATTCAACTGTAAAATATATTCAACATTTTTATTTGGTTTCAAAACTTTATAATATACGTAAATTATTTTATTTGAAATTTTTATTGTGTTGACTAATTTGTTGTGTGATAATTTAAAACGCTGTTATTTATTGATTGAGTTAATTATTATTTAACACAATATGATTACAAAAAAATTATTTCCAATTTTTATTCTAAATTGAAACAAACTTTATGTGACCATAAGAGTGTTTTTTGTAAACAGTTTATTAAATTGTTAGTAGTGTCATTAAATACGTTATAATTGATTGTCACAAATTTATTCTGGATAATAGCATTTGTCTTGTTACTTTAATTTAAAAGTACAATTGCTATTTTCGATGACAATTTTACAATTACCATTGAACTTTAATAATCAAAAATGATTGTACATTAACAAATAAATTAATCCAAAAAACATTTAACAATCTTTATTCGACAATAAGCATTTATGGATAATGTTTTTTCTATGTTTTTAAATTACAATCAAAGTAAAAATATGTTTATTTATTAAATTAATGTCGTTTTTGTCAAGTAATTTGTATTTGTAATCACTTCCAAGTTTTTTGTTTAAAACGTTTTATGTGTTTTGTTAATTGTGTATGTTGTTTTCCATTTAGAAAAAATAATCTAACGGTGTATTAACTCAAAAAATATGATTGAAATATTTTGTGTTGATTTTTTTTATGGTGGAAATATTTTCAAATTTAAAAAAAATTGTTAAGATGTATATTTTACGTTTTATGTTGTTGCGTGTAAATTCAATTGCAAATAATATCAATTTTATTTTGATATGTGAAACATGTTTATAAAAAACACAACAAGTCGAAATTAGCTTTTGATTACCTTTTATTTTTATCTAAAATAAATTATGCATAGTTTGTTTTTTAATAGCTAAATAACTATTAAATTATGGCATTTTTCCAATCATTTTATTAATTTTTATAGTTGTTTTTTGATTCGGATTTATTTAAAATTATAATTTAATTTTTGAGAAAGTGCAAAGTTTGCCCAACTTTGCAATTCCTCAAATATTTGGCAAAACGCTAATAATAAAAAATTTAATTAGTTAAATTTATTAAAGTAAAAAAATATCACCCTGATTTTATTTATAATATTTTTAGTAAAAGTATAGTAAATATATAATACTATATAACTAATAATCATCGTCGATTTCAATAAGGTCAACTCAAAAATATCAAATTAAAATGGACAGACGTACAAAAGGAAACAATGAAAAAATAAGTCAAAAGGTTGTGCCAAAACAAACACACAATGAAGAGGACACAGTTGGTTCGAAAGTGCCTCCTTCAGTCATGCCGAAAAATTCGATCACTAAAAAAGGAATATTTATACCATCTCAGAATCAAAAAAAGACCATTTTAGTCTGTGTGAGCAACTTGGATCAAAATGTCACAAAAGAACAGTTAAAACAACTTTTTATGACTGTTGGAAAAGTTCTAAAAATTTCGATACCAACTAACAAGAAAGGTAAACCTAAGAGTTGCGCGTTAATAAAGTTGGATTCAGATGAGGCGGTAGATAGAGCTGTGAATAGTCTGAACAAGACAAAGTTGAATGATCAAAAAATCACTGTCGAGAAGAAAATGATCGATGTAATGAATGTTTCAGATTTATCAAATAAATTGGGACTCACTAAAAGCTTAACTTTTTTGAAACCTTCAGAAGAATTAGACAATTTGAATGCACAACTCGAAAAGTTAAAAAAGAGAACAGCTCGGTTGTCGGACATGACAGCGAACGAAAGAAGAAGGAACTATAAATTAGAAAGAAAAGCTATTCTCAAAATAAAAAAGGCCGCTGTGGAAGAATTTAAAAGACAAGAAAAAGAGGCCCAAAGCGTTGCCACCGAAGTAAAAGCTGAAACTGTCGAAGAAAAAAACGAACAGAAAATTGAACAGACTGATTAATTCCTAAAATTATGATTTTTTTTTCAAAATTCCTGTTTTAATTGGGATTTTAATTCAATTTTTAATATTTTTCTTTTTTTGATTTGTGTTTTTTGAATAAAGTCATTCTTAAAACCGTGCAACTTGGTTTATAGTATAATTATAGAAAAAAATTATATGTTTTTTAGAAACAAAACAAGAAAACACAAACAAATTTCTTTAAAACTATTACTCTAATTAAAATACTATAACTAAACTATAACTAAAGTTGCACTATTTTTCTCAATTAGTTTTTTGGGTTGCACCATTCAACAGTCTCGTGTTTATTGTAATTTTGCAACGAAAAAGTCTTTGAATCACACGAATTGGCTTGTCTCATTATTTTTGTTTTATAAACGAGATGTTTATCATTTGCTCCATCCACAATCGATATACAACAATGTTTTATTCGTTCTGTATGACAATTGGAATTCTGGATTTTTAATGTTTTTCATTAGAACGAGCAGTTGAACTTATCATTTAAATATCGAGTTATATTTTATGTTGATTTATAACCTAATTCTACTTTTTGTTATTGTTTTTGTTATTGTTGAAAAATTGAGTTTCACTTGGTTGTGAGTATACCCATGGTTCGAAAATTTTAAAAACATGACCAAAAAATTTTTGTTTACACGTCGAAATACTTTTTTATTGCCGAAAGGGTTAAATTATTCAGTAAAAAACAGCTTCTTTCAATCTAAATTAATAGGAATTGATAGTAATAATTTCCCTAATCGCAAAACATTATAACCAATATCAAACCTTTTTTTCTTTGAAAATCGGGATTATTTTTGAATTATAATATATCATTTTTCTCTGCATAAACAGGATAATTTGAATAATTATTAGGATAATCTTGTGTTAAAAAAAACTACAAAATCGGGCGATTTTTTAAAGAAATAAAACATCATTGTTCGTTGTAGAAGATTCTTTTTTTAAATCCATAAAAAACATTGAAACTCTGTTTTACAGAAACAATAAAAATATTGAAAAAATAAACCAATAAATAAATAAGACAAAATACAATAAAATTAAAACAGTTTCCCCGTTTTATTAACAATATTTGAGAGAACCTTTGGGAGAACCTTTGGGAAAGTCGCTTAACCTTATAATATGAATTGTTTACCTTAAATTAAGCTTCAATTTTATTCTAGTAATTAGATGAATTATTGTTTCTTTAGAAACCCCGTTTTTTATCATTAAACTGTATTTAATTATAATAAAATTATAATTTATTAGTAAATGATAAGTAGGTTTTTGAATTACTTTTGACTTAATTAAACTATTTTATATAGTTTAAACTTTTGTGTTATTTGGAGATCACATTACATTTTTTTGTTATTGACAAATAAAGATAATATTATCATTATGTATTAATAATTTAAACTATTTTAATTAAATAAATGATATAATTTTAATAATCAATAAAATATATTATTAAAAATTTTATCTTTATACAGCTTAATATTTTTCTTTCAAAAACTTTAATGTTGATTTTCAAATTTAAATTACAAAAGAAAATATTATCCCAAAATTTAAATATAAGGACAAATTGATTAATAAATTGATATTGTATCACATATCAAGTGCAAATAGGCAAATATGGTTGTTAAAAGCAAAATTGTTTTTATTAAATGAATTATCATTTTTGGACTAAAATGAAATAAATAAATATATTTTAATTTATGTTTGAAATGAAAAATGATTAAAAACATTAATTGTTTTAGTTTAATAACAATATCAAAATATGATTTATTCGTTTGTCATTGTCAAAAATGGAATGATGTTAAGAAGTGTATTTTTTGAATAAGAAAGTCGAAGCGTTAAAAAAAACAATTAAAAACAAATTATTAGCTATTATTTTAATAATGTTGTAAGAAAATAATCAAGTGTTGGTAATCATTGATCTTAAACCTTTATTATTTTAACATCATATTATTAATTTGGTATACAGTTATTATAGATACTTTAGTATGAAAACAACTTAAATGTTTATTACAAATCTACTCATTTTTATTATTTTCTTTTTTTGTTCAAAGTTTATTTTAAAAAGAAATATGTTGTTTTATTGTGTTTTTAATGTACTTAAATATTTATGATGATAAAAGTATTTTTTACTAATAACCACTATCTCTAAAACAAAAAATAAATATATTTGTTTATTTATATATAATTTTGTTTTAATAAATTATATAGAGTAAAACCTTTCATTGGTATATATAACGGAATACATAAATTCTTCAATAGTCGGTGATTAAAAATAAATATTTCTTTTTTCTTTATTAAACTTGTTTTATATTTTGATTGGTTATAACATTTCTTATGTATATATTTTAATGATAGAACCACTAATTATATGTTTTATTATACCTATTATTATATTATATACCAAAAATATTTTTAATGTATTATAAAAATGACAACAAATTTATTTTAATATACATATACATTTATATATATATATATTGTTAAAAATACATGTATATATATTTAAAATATTTTATTTTTTTTATTTAATAGACAAATTCACATCAATTTGATGATTATTTGAAATTTATCAATTTTTTAAATATTTATCGCTTAACTTTTTAAACTCCAATGTTTTAGAATTTATAATACCTTTTAAATATAAATAGTATTATAATTATAAAAACAGAAAATTGTTTTTATTGGTTTAAAAAATAGTTTTTTCTGTTTAAAACGGAAACTTTAATAATAAAAGTTTCCGTTTTAAACATAAAAAACTAAATATTTTAATGTAATATATAAGATAAAAATTTATTTTTTAATAAAAATAAAAAAAAATTAAATTAAATTGAATTTTGAAAAAAAATAAGTCGAAATGTTAATCTAACAATAATATCAA
>NW_004443543.1:54946-57463 GCF_000330505.1 Entamoeba invadens IP1
CATTATTGCAGCAATTTTTGAAAATGAAATTGAAGAACAAATTAGTCTAACTGGTGTTAATAAAGAGGATGAAGATGAAATTAAGAACGCCCTTTTTTTCGAGCTTAGAGATATCTATATGAATTTACATTTGATGAGTATGAATATGGCTCCTATTGAAGAATCAATAAAAATTATTGATTATCAAAATGATTCAATTGAATCAACGATTCTGACGAGTCAATGTGATGACAAAATATGTGATAATCTTCCCGAATTGTCAAATAACATTCAGACATCAGATGGATTGAATTTAACTGTCAACAATGTACAAAAAACAATTGTTGACCCTTTTTTAACATATTACATTCACAACCGTATACAACACAGCAAAGTACATCAACAAAAGAAACGATTCAACAAAAAACAACAGAGAAGAATTGGAACGATTTAATTTCATCACTGATGTTCTTGATCATTCGAAGATGAATAATTTGGGTAATGAACAAGTATCACGCGAAATTATTCGTAATATTCAATTATCATTGGGTAAAAATGTCGAAAAAATTACAACGACTATTAAAGGTGGTAAAGAAAGACAAAAGTATTTTATTACTATAGCATCAATGTACTGTGGGTTTATGAATCTATCAGAAACACAAATTGAATTGTTGTTGGAATTTGTACAAATTGTCATGAATATTCGCGATGTCGGTATGATGAAATTTGATGTGAATTGTTGTGCAAGAACGGTTGAAAACCACATGAAAACATTTCGAGAAGTTTCCATTAAAGAAATAGAACCGCTAATTAACACACAAAGCGAATATCATTTGATAGCCGATTCTTCAAAGACTGGGACAGACGAACACTATTCATTGTTTGTGAGATTTATTGGAAAAGATGAATCACCAAAAGAAAAAAAGATTTCAATCCGTTCTTTTTATGGAAAACACGATGCAGCTGGTTAGGATGAATGGATAATGGAATGTCTTTCAGATGTTGGTCTTGATATCAATAATTGTCGTGGTTTGACAGTAGATGGAGCAACCACTATGAAATCAAAACTAAACGGTCTTTCTGGAAAACTTATTGCACATTTGGATACTGAAAAACAGTCAATATTTAAGTCCAATTATTGTTTTAACCACAGGCTTGACATCGCGCTTGAAGACTCTTTTAAATTCAATGAAGGTCTTTTGATCAAAGAATTTCTTGAAAAATTGACACAAGACCATCTGAGAACGGGCTGGACCAACTATATACATCAAAACAAAATTGATGATGTGTTGCTCAAGATGCAGTCGTTTAGCAACACGCGTTTCAACTTTGTAGCTTCTGTATCATCAGTTTTATTTGAATGCTTTGACACATATAGCAATTATCTTGAATTGGAAAGATTTGAAATGAAAATTACTGAAAAAGTCAAAGAAAACAAACTCGGTGTTCCAAAATTGTCTAATAATCTTTTTGTGGGCGTGTTGTTCTTTTGTGAAATGATGTTTTCAAAAGTCAGAGTCATCAGCGACTGGTTGCAAAGTGTTGATTTGGAGTTTCCAGTAGCTTTACAAAGAATATTTGATCTGATCAAACATTTGTTTGAAACTCGAAGTTTTATTGACACAGAGGAGTTTGAACAATTACCTTTTATTAGAGAAGTTAATAATTCAGATCAAATGAAGAATCTTAAAGAAGTGTGCTTGTCAATAACAGAAAATTTTCTAAAGTCGTTAATTTTCCGTTTCAGTGATCCTCTAAACAAAGTCACGACTGTCATGCCAAATGATAACGATTCAACACAAACAAAAGTTAGTCAAAGTGATTTCAAACTGACACATTTTGGACACTTTGAACAGTTGTACGAACGAAATGATTTTGATTTTAAAACTGACATATCGTTAAATTTGATTCCCAACAATATTGAGCGTCCGAGGTATTACCGGTATAATTCTGAGCAAGAAAAGGAAGTCAAGGAATTTGAACATATAATCAAACTGAAACCAGAGTTCGAAAGTGTAAGGGATAAACAAAAAAATTGCACTTTATCTCAGATTCAACTCCCAAAAATTAGAATATCCAAAGATTTTAAATCTATCGTAGAAAAATTTCATTCAACAAGCCATTATGAAGTCAATTCTATGGAAGAAGAAACTGATGACGCATCAACAATGAGTGATGTTGATCGAATTTTAAAATTGAAAAAAATATGTATATTAAAAAGTCGTGTTGAATACAGACAATGGAAAGAAGAAATGTTGAACTTGTTTAATAAAGAAGGTCCAATTGTATTTATGAATACATTCTTCTTTTGGAAATTGCTCAATGACGAAGAAAAAAGACGTTTTCCATTAATTCGAGAAGCGATGAGAAAAATGAAGTTGATCGCAGTCACTTCATGTAGTGTTGAACGTTCTTTCTCTTTTTTGAAATCAATATTGAGACCGAATATGTGTTCTGAAAAAATTGAAAAAAGAATTGATGCTAAAATTCTTTTAAATCTTATTTATAAGAATAATTGATTTATTTGGTTGACAACGT
>NW_004443543.1:57563-60046 GCF_000330505.1 Entamoeba invadens IP1
AATTGAATTGTCTGTTTTTATAAAAAAATTTTAATATTAATTTCAATATTAGAGTCTAATTAAATAAAAACAATTGAAAATATATTTAATTATATAACATGGTAATATAACATGAATGATATTTATATCAATAATATGATATGATAAATATAACATTTCAAAATTTTTTCAATTGCAAATATAATATAACTCCCAGAAGGAAAAGGTTTCTTTATTGTTGTTCTCAAAATAATTTGGGCTTTTATTACAAAGCCCAAAATAATTATTTTTTGCATAGCGGGTTACAGTCTTTATATTTAAAATCAACCTTTCTTAATAACCCATGCAACACAAATCCTTCTTTTGTGATATTTAGTTGTATTTTCTTTTGTTGAGTTTTTCATATTATTGTTGAATATAATACTCAGAGCAGTATTTCCCAATTAAAATAATTAACTTAAATAAATCGAACAAATTTTATCGACTTTACGACACTAAACAACAATGAAAATTGTTAAATTTTGCTACAGAATAAAGCAACACAAACGTTTTTGAAATGAGGTGATCCATGTTTAAAATGTTTGTACTTGACATTAAAAACACGACAAAACATATAAAACATAACTTAACATTTGTTTTGTTTATACAATTAAAAATTTAATTGTTAAAAAATATAAATAAGATATAAATTTTTAATTTTTATTTTAGTATTAATATTAATATTTTTAACTATCATAATTTAACTGATATAACCCATTGTTTATTATTATTATTATTAGGTTTTAAACTATTTGTAAAATTATTTAAGTTTAACTATATCATTTAAATCAAAGTTGACTTGTGTTAATGTATTCGAAATATATATATACATATATTATTATAAAGTTGGTTATGTCTTCAATTGTTGTGTTAATAACTATGTTATGTGAATACTTATAAATTGTGATAAAAAAATTGTTTTAAAAACGAATATATTTCATGAAATTAATATAACATAATTAATAAATACAATGATAAACATTTAAACTATCAATTCACAATATCAAATAATTTTTATTTTTTTATAAATTATATATAATTTCTTGTTGACTTAAACAACAATTTAAATGGGGTTTTGTCATTGTAATTTTTAGTACAATGATTTGAATATCGAATTTTAGTGGTCAAAACATAAGAGTGTAATTGATCCTTTATTACATATCATTGTTCTTATAATTATTACAATCGTTTTACGATTTATTGTTTCCTGAATATATTTTGTTGTTTTGATTTTTGACCAAATTTTACACACATCAAAGTTGACTTTAATGAGGTTGATATTGTATCGTGTTATAATACATTTAATAATATCCATCTCTTCCTTAGTAAATGAAAAAGTAAATAAAAGTTAAAGTTTTTCATATTTTTTTATTTAAAATATATTAAATTATGTGGAAATAAATATAAAAATGTCGAGTTTTTTAATCAATATTATTTAATTGTTTTACTTTCAATTATTTACTTTTTAAAATTTGTATTCTTTTATTTGTTTGAATTTTATAATATTTAATAATATTGTTTATAATTTATTAAAAATTATTGATTTTTATGTTTTTCAATCAATGATAAGTTCAAATTATTTTATGGCATTCATTATATCTGTACATCGAAGTCTCATCATCGCTATTTTCAATAATAGTAATTAATGTGTAAATAAATTTTTAAAATCCAAGTATATAAATTTGGTATAGGTTACCCGAATTTTACAATTAAAAAATAATAAATTTGTGTTCTTATCAATATCCAGTGTTATTTGTATTTTAAAGATTATTAATAAAAAATAATATAAACAAAAATAACAAGTCAAAAACCAATGATTTCATATTAATATCTTGGCCAATTCTTCCCTGAAAGTCAGTGCTTCATCATTTTTAAAAAGATTTTTAATATCTTTAATGGACTGTGGATTACTTCGAACAATGCAATCAACGAAGTACAACATGTAAACTCCACAGTCCACATTGTTAGTCTGTTCGGGAACTTTGATAGTTGTAACGGGATATCTCCCCCTCGAATTAAAAGACACTCTCAGTTGCCTTTGGATTGTTTCTACAACCTTGGTATGGGGAAGACCTCCACAACTGTCGAGATACAATAATCTGGAAATGGAGGTCTTTCCAATACCCTTAATTTTTACACTCGTTAGAATGTAAAGAGTCCAGTGAGCCCCCTCTACCTCCAAGTCGTTGTAAGGCAAAAACACATAATTGAAATTTATCCATTCGGGTTTTAACCACCCCTTGGGATTAGGGCAATCACTCATCATCCCCGTTAATACTTGTGGATCAACCAACACCCAATTTTTGTAAACTGAATACTTTTTAAGGTATTCACCAAACATAAAAAGGGCCTCATCTCCAATCTTGCCACGAAGCACCCCCTCCCGTTCATCTGCTGACAACCGGGGCCTTAACAACGTTTCCTTCTTTTCTTTTTTGCTCAGATCTGCCTTTTTAACAAATTTG
>NW_004443762.1:0-1506 GCF_000330505.1 Entamoeba invadens IP1
TTATTTTAAATGTAGTTTTTTGATATTCACACACAGAGTAACCAATGTGACAATACATGGAATGATGAATAAATAATTAACAATCGTGTTTAAATGTAATTTTTGATGTAAACATAAACCAAAGATAATAATTGTTTTTGACATATTTTAGATTTATGAATATATCTTTTATATTTAGAACGGGTGTGACTATTTTAATTGTGTAACTACATTAAAAACGATTGTTTTCCAATAACTCACTGTCGGTAATAACATGTAAATGATGTTATTTAATATATATTATCTTTTTAATTTATTATGTCTGATTACACACATAAATAGCACATTATGAAAATGACATTACAACTGTTTTTGAATAGTGAAATAATAACATGATAATACAGTTACTTTTAATGATTGTATTTTGATAATTAAAATAAAATGATTCACTTTTATATACTATACGCTCATTGTAAAAACGGATAAAATTATTAAATGTGTAAACTTTTTGAGTGTGTAAACAAATTATTTCAAACTAAACAAATACATAAATATTATAATATAAAAGGAATGAATGGTTATTTTTAACGACTTGTGGTTCACACCCTTGTGTACATGTTAAAAAATAAATAAATTATATATTTACTGGTTAAAATAACTGACAACCAAGTGAAGTTTGTTTATGATAAATAATCAAATATACACATATACAAACTAAAAATGTTGATAATAAACCAATTTGTTTTTTAATTACATTGGTGTTGTCTCTTAGATATGATTAAAAATATTTTATAAATTTAATTAAAAATATTTTTTTCGATACTAATATTATTCAATTTGAAAGCAATTAAATGTTAATGAATGTTTGTGTATTGCTTAGATAATATGTGCATCATATTTTAAATCCAAAAAAACAAACATTTATGTTCTAATGCACTTTTATGTATGATCCAAAGAAATAACTTTTATTATATATAAATATGTATGGAATTGAATTTAGAATAATCATGAAAGTGTATTTATTTCTGTTGAAACAACTAAGTTAATGTACCACAACAAAGAACTGAAATCATTTTTTTATTTTTGTATCGTCTACTTTTGCTTTTTGATGATTAAATATTTATTTTTTATATCTTATGTATATATGTGAGAGAGAAGCAAGTTATAAGCAAAAATGTTTTAAACTGTGTTATTCCAGTAATTTTAATGTAATGATTTCAAGTCCAGGTTTGATGTTACACGTTTATACACTAAAGTTTATCATGTTTTATTTTTGACATTTTATAAAAATGAAAATGTTGTGATTAACAGTGAAACCTAATATATCATCTGTTGTTATTAAATTATTGAAATTAATAATCAATACATGTTTCTATTTTATACAATAATAATTGTTGTGGTGTTACAAAGGTATATATGTTTAATTATGTGTTTTTACATGAATAACAAAAAAACGATAGTTATAAAATTATAATCGTATATAACAACTCTCTTACGTGTTATTATCAACAAAAGTCGTTTCAAGAA
>NW_004443762.1:1606-6224 GCF_000330505.1 Entamoeba invadens IP1
AAGTTCCTACACCATGTAATAATAAAATAAATAATTATATTTAAACTGTTTTAATATTAAATATCACAAAGATGAGTCGGCCACCTCTTGGGTTTTTTAATGAATCAAAAATTCCAAGACGTCTCAGGTTTTCACATCCTTTGCTGTGTATTGGAAAATTTTGTTATGTACAGAGGAGTAATTGGGACAATGAAAATGACGACTTTGTTTTTGAATGCGCAAGTGATAAATGCAACAGTTAATATTGTTGGAGATGACTATGAAATAGTTAGTGATCTTAGTTGTGTTTGTGACCACGAAGCTAAATTAATGGCAATGTGTCGTTACGAAGCTGTATTTTTTGAATATGAAAAATCAATTAGCGACACGCCCCGCAATATTGCCCTTCGTGTTCAAACACATGAATATTGCAATAAAATGACACACTTAGAAATGCAAGCTTGTAAAAGATATATTATTCGACTTCAATCTGCAGTACTTGGACCCAACCCAACTTCAACGAATGACATCACTCTGAGTGATACTTTGAGGACAACTATAGAAAGAAAAAGCGAAATCAACCCAGACAATATGTTTCTGTTTTACGATTCATTTGAGAAAGATGATTCTCTCCCTCGTATTTTAGTGTTTAGTTCTCATTTGCAACAACTTATTGCGTCTAAGGCAGATCACATATTTGCAGATGGAACTTATCGTATCACACCAAATACAGTTCAATGTCTGTACACCATACATGCGTATGTCGATAACACGTGCTATCCCGTTGTTTTCATTCTCTTACCCAACGAAACCGAAGAAACTTTTACTCGTGCGTTTTCAACACTTATTAACGTCTTCTCAAATGAAAAATTTGCACATTGTGATTGCCAACTATCGGCCATTAATTCACTTATTAAAGTGTTCAAAGTTGACATAAAATTGTGTTTATATCATCAAAACCAGGCAGTTTTTAGGAGGGTGGGTAAACTAGGTTTATCAACGGAGTATACAAACAATGCAAAACTTCATTTGTGGATACATTGTCTTTTTTGCTTTACCTTTCTTACCAGAAAACGAAATAAGTAGTTGTTTTGCTGATACTTTTGAAGTAATGTCACTGTCAAAAGTCTATGGTGTTACTGAAGAGGTGAGAGAAAGATTTATCGAGCTTTTGGCCTACAACAAAAGATTTTGGATCAAAAAAATGAGAACGAAAGGGTGGTCACAGTTTTTTGTTGAAAATAGAACAAACAACATTTGTGAGGGGGTTCCACAATGGTGTTGGATTGAGTTTTCAAATAGCACACCCGAGGTTTTTAGTTCCAATAGACATGCTTAGACGAGTTGAAAATGGTTGTAGACAAAAGTGGGTCGATTAAATTACATCTCATGGTGTTGAAATTGTTTATAAAAAGACAAATGCTAAACTTTGTAAAGATTTAAATAAAACAATGCAAAGTTTTTTACTTGGAAAATTTGAAACACAAGTAATGTACTTGGACGAAATAACAAAAAAGACATGGAATACAATTTCAAAACAAAAGCTTCTCGTCATAGTATTTCTAATACCACCATTACACGTTCAAAAAAACTTCTTAATGAAATAAATTAACTTATTTAAAAACAAAATGATGTTGTTTTCGATAAAAATAGAAGTTCTCTGAGTCCATTTGATTCCACACTTCCATACAAGCAAAGTGCATTGGAATTCGATACAACAATTTCTTATGTTAATAAATACGAATCATTATAGAGTAAAACATTTGTAAAACAATGAAAAATGATGACGACAGTAAATTTTCAACAAGAAATGAAACTCCAACAATTATCCATGATGAAATTAAACTTAATGAATTTAACAAAATTGATACAAAAAGTTGAGTAACAAGAAAACTTGCAAAAGGAAAAACAAAAGTTAAAAATAAAATTTCAACTTAAAAAACCAAGAAAATGTCAAGTATTAAGAAAAGAAAAACTTACTATATGCCAACAAATTGAAGTTGAAAAAATAATACAATACAAATGAATAAGTAATTTGTGATATTTGGTTAACTTGATTAAATATAAATATTCTTTTTTTAATTCAAAATCATTTTATTGGGTTTTATTATTAAATATGATGTATTTTAATTATCATATAACAGGGTCGGCCAAACGATCATGTTATTGGAAAAAACTTAAAAAACAATAAAATGGTAAATAACACAATCATTTTTAAAAAACAAAATGAAAATGACAAAACACAATTATTTATACCATATGATAAAATGAAGAAAAATAAAACGATAATTTATATTAGACACCAAATTGTTTTCAATTTACTTTTAATACAATAAAATAATATTTTTTGTGTTGATTTAATTGTACACTAAACCTTTCAATTGTAATTATACATGTAAATGAAACTTATTTAAAGTTGCTTTGATAATGATTTTTATTTGGGTGATAATTATTATTTTGACTGATTATTATCGTATTATGAATTATCGTTTTTATCAAAACGAACTAAAGATAAATTTTACTGTTTTGAACCTAATATAATTCACTCCATTCGAAAAATAATACATTGTCTGTTTTGTATTATTGCTAAAGATAATAATATTTTTATTTGATTGTTTAATTTATACTTTAATTTAAAAAGGACACGAATGAACTATTCAAAACCTTTGTTAAACTGACAAATATACATATATACATCAACAATTAATAATAATGTGTATGTTGAAAAGGTATATTAATTGTTAAAATAAAAATTTTATGTTGAAATCACTAAAATGATTTCTTATAATTTTTAATAGTTGTAAGTATCTATTCTGTATATTACAATTATAATGAGTGAATATTGTTATTGAATTTTAAAAACTCTGCATTTTACCATTTCATATGCTTTTTTATTGTTCAATTGTTGTTCTTTAAAACTGGATTATAACACATTGTAATGATGATTTAAACAATAGAGAAATTTTGTTTATATCGTTAACTATAGTTTTACCAATTTTTAAAAACATTTTAACTCTAAAAAACTTTTTAAGTTTTTTGTTGACAATATGCTAAAACTTAAAATGTACTGACACGTATTAGAGATTGCCACGAAGTTGTTTAAAAACTGGATCTTGGCCGACCCTGCATATAATATAATTTATTATTACAACACAAATAGTTTAAGTGATTTTATGTTTCTCGATTTTTTATTTTTAAATGGTCTACAATAAAATGAAATTCGACACAAGAAGCCACATCATTTGTTATTTTTGCATCAACTTTTGAGTGGCAATTATATTTTTGGTTATTTATATGAATTATTGATTTTAAATATTTTAAAATAATTCAGAAAATTTGTCGACAAATATACCAGGATTTCGACAAATGTCAATGAATTTCATTTTGCATGAATTGAGACTTTGTTCTGTTGTGTCGATAAAACGACTACTTGGCATTCTGTACAAAGTTCATTAAATATTCAATTCAAATCGATTCTTAAATAATGACAATTCTAAAAAATTGATTTTGAAGTATTTATAACACCAAATTACTTGTGTAAAATTAAAAAAAAAACGTGTTGGTTTCTGCCATTGTTATTAAAAAAAACTTTCAGCTTTACAATGAAACGATAGCCGAGAAAGAGATTTCGACTAGATTAGACCCAGACGATCTGATAAAAAAAAGAAATAATTTAATGAAAATTTATTTAATGTTGTTAATAAAGGGAAATTTTGAAATAACACAGTTGCGATCAAAAATATGAAAAAGTTTGGAAATGGCAAAACAAAAGTCGATGCATTCAATAAAAAAGTTTCATGTTAAACGAATTTAAAAATAATAATATTTTTTATATATACAGTAAAAAGAGTGGCGGGCTTGACCTATACTTTTACATTAGGAGGAGTGATGGGCTTGACGAAACTGAGGGGCTTGACCTATTGTTTTATTATATTTTTTACTATACAGAGTTTTCCCGGTTTTATTTAAAAAATAACAAAAACTATAAATATATAATAAAAAATATCAAAGAAAAAGATTATTAACTTATCAAAATGAAATTATTCGTTTTTTTGAAAAGTAAAGGTTAACAACCTTTAATGTTATGAATAAAATTGAACAGCTTATTTTCATTGTTTGAAATAACCAAGAATTAATTCACAAAGTTTTAATTATTTATGTTTCTATAACAGCACAAATACAACTTCTTTCGACAAAAAATTTCCTTTAGCAATACTGACAAGTTGTTCCTCACACAAGCCAATTAGTCTCACGATTTGGCTTGTGTATTTGGAGTTGTTAAAACACCAACTTACTGAATATTCTGACAATAAAAGATCAATTGACGCCAATTTCACAGTAACTGAAGACGGCGAGGTTTAAATTGAATTGCTTTTTGAATGAGAGAACATAGTGATAGTGATGGCAGATCACGACAAGTTCTAAGAGAACAATAAAAGCCGAGAGAGCATATTTATGTTTCCATTGATCGTCATACCAAAAAATTGTTGGGAGCATTAGAGAGCAAAGAAAAAACATCATTGCTGCATCATATAAGCGTTCTGGTGTTGTTGTAGTCAATATTGTAAAGATCAAGAGAATGTTCATTTTATCGAAGAGGCTTACAGGTTGTTACAGGAAGCCAATGGATTTTTAAATT
>NW_004443762.1:6324-10833 GCF_000330505.1 Entamoeba invadens IP1
CATTGACCACCACCACCACCTCTTAAAATAGATTTATTTTTTCTATTTCGAATCATATTCAAATTAAAATTATAGTAAATAGGAAAATGGGATAATATTAGGTCTGGTTCCCGAATTCAAGAAATGCCGAAAATTCACCTCGAGTTAGTGGAAACTGAGTGAGACAGAGCATTGAAAAGAAGGCTCATAAAGACGCACTCAAACAGTCTGTTTTTGCACCGTTTCACCCACTTTCCAAGTCCTCCCTTGGCGCGGATCCCCCCTGACCCCCCCCCCCCGCAAGCGGGGGGAACCACATCCGCGTCCACACAGTACGGACAAGGAAAGTGGGTGACATGGGGACGCACAAACAGTGGCTGAAAAGTGGACTTCCTTCAAAAAAAACACTCGCGGCAAATATTTTTTTTGGTAAAGGTGGTGGTGGTCAATGTAGGTCCCCTTACAAAACCAAACAATAAAAATTAAAACCAAACTTTTGATCGAAAATTTTTTGTTCAGGTCAAAAAAATTGGCACTTCGAATAGAAAAATGAGATTTTATTCTCATGTTTATGTCGATACAATACAAAGTCAATAGCAACCACTCAACGTTTGTTTTTGGAATTAAAAATAAAGGTTTAGCAAACATATAAAAACGCAATATTAAAAGTATAAAACAAATCATTCAATTGTTTATATAGTCGATGCAACACAATTTAACAATCAAAAACTAAAACTCAGCATTTCGAAACAATGGATTGATTGCAATTAATTTGAACTTTCAAACATTATTGAGTTGTTAAACAAAACACGGCGTTTATTTAAGATGTTTGCCAATCATTCAATCTATGCTTGAATTGAGTCAATCTCAATGTGAAGTAAACATGTCTAACCAAATGAAAATAATTATGGTTGTAACTTACATAAGTATTATGTACAAATTCGGGATTCATTCCCAAATAGAAACATCTCGATATTTAAGTTGAATTATTTGTTTGGCTCGATAGTTATAGGAAATTAAATAGTAATAATAATAGAAACTAATAATAAATTATTGTTTATAATAAAATATAGTTATTCTTATCAAGCCGGACTTTTTTCCACCAACTCTAAGCTAAGAATCTTTTTCTTTGACATTTTTTATAAATTATTTATTGTTTTTGTTGTTTTTTAAATAGAACCAGTATAACTCTGAAAAGAAAATTATAATAAAACAACAGGTCAAGCCCCTCACTCCCTTTGGGTTAGTGATTTGGCACACACGCGTGTGTAACTTATGTACACTTTTTTGTTGCAAAGAAACAAAATCCAATTTTAAATAACAAATTTAATTTTGTTATTCACATTTACTTAATATATGAATTTAAAAAGTAAAAAAAAACAAACTCTTTACTTTTTTTATTACTTTTTGCAATTCTCTTTTTCATGAAGTTTCCATTCATAAAACAAAAACATTAATTAAAATTTAATAGCAATTTATTAATTATTTTTTTTGAACAAAAAATATCATTTTTTAAAGATTAAAAAACAGGTTTTAATTTTTGATAATTCTTGAAGTTTTTTTAAACTATAAAATCAATGCTTTCAGTTGTTGAACCAAAAGTCCACACCACTAAAAACACTGAAGAAACACTTTCTGGATTCAACCGAAAAACACCAGAGTATGTCAAAATGTAATTGTCAAAAGAATTTGTGAATTATTCATTTAGAACTCAAAAATATCAAATGAAAAGGGCATCTATAATTAAACTTGGTGGTGGCAAGTACACTCTTTTTGTCACAAAAATAGTCGTAAAAATGCCCCACAACAATTCTTTAAGTGTGTTTACCCCAATTGTTTATGTCTAGTTAAACACATACTTTCTGGAGATAGACAACGTGTTTTTGAAATAACAATTGAGCATCTTCACACTCATGGATTTACTAAATTACCACCCACTGTTTATCCTTATTTTACTGACACTGAAACGGCCAATCTTAGGGCGAAATACAAACTGGGACAAAAGCCCGAAGAATTAATCAAAGAGTATGACCTGCCTTTTACATGCAAAATGTTGAGTGCTATTTTAAGAAAAGATAAAATTGAAAATGGTTGTGCACAAAGTCAAGATTTATTTGAGTACTTTGAAACCCAAAATGAATGGAGTACTATTGTGTTTAAGTCAACAAGTGGAATGTTTTTGGGATGTGCTGCTGTCAACTTGTCAATCTGTGAAACTGGAGAAATCAAAGAGTTAATTATTGATGACACTTGTGGTACCAATGAATTTGGTCTACCTGTTGTTGTTGGAGTGTACATAGATATAAATAGACATTCTCATTGTGTATTTTTTGTTGTGATGCAAAACAGAACCACTGAAAACTTTGAATTGATATTTAATTATCTTAAAGGATTTGTTGAAGTCTTCACGGCCGTATGTGACAGGTGTAAAAGTCAATCAGCAGCCCTGATTAAAGTTTTCGAAAATGTTTTAATTATTTACTGTGTTCGTCACATACGTCGAAATCTTATTACCACATTTTCAAATAAACATCCAATTATTGCTCTTTTTAATAAAGTTGTGTTTGGAGATAAAATCAGTGTCATTGAAGAAGAAAAATTGTTAAGAGCATTGACTCAACTTGCTGATGAAAATATCGACGTGCCTCTCGAAAATGAATTGGAGAACGGAGAGCGTGTTGGCGGCAATTACATTCTTGATACAGTACAACAATTATTGGCAACAATAATTGAAACCAACACATCGAAAACAGAGTCTGTTATTACGAAGTCCAGGATGATCAAAGATCTACTTAGCTGTGCAAAATCGTGGCTCCCTAGCTGTACTTTCAACGTGACCAGAAACACAACTTCGAATGGAATTGAAGGGTTCTTTGGGTGGTTTCAAAGGCTTATGGGGTTTAAAGCTCAAACTCTCGTTTAAGTTGTTCGCAACATTACTCAATGTTCAAAAGATCTGGAAATGAGTCATGGAATTGATGATGAACAAAAAGAAAATCTGATATTTCGAACATTTTGTAGTGATAAAGTACCACACTAACTTACATAAGAAACGATATCCTGACTAATTGTAGCAATAAAAATTACACAGGAACCTGCTGTAAAACGATACCACCACACACGCAACCACACTCTTCAATATGGAATGGAATATATAGATATCGACAATGCCGACACATTTGAAATATTGGAAGATGGAAAAAAGTCATCAGACGGTTAAATGGGTGCACATGTGAATCTTTTCATTTGAATGGATTTCCATGCACTCGTATAATTGATCTGTATGTAACACAATTCAAGAAACTTCTTCTCCGGTTGTTTCATCCAAAGTGCCTCAAAGCCGGAGGATTACGGGCAACACACAAGTCAGTGGTCATCGAGCCAAATCAGGCAGTGGAAGCCAATTATACGGATTACATTCATACATTAGAGAAGTACTACCCCAATACAAGAGCAAAATTTCAGCTTGTGAATACTATTATTCGTGTGCTCGAGGGGGGAAAGTCACATTCGAAGAGAAATTTGAAAAGGAAAAAATTGACAAAATAGCAAGACTCTCTGTATCCCAAACAAGAAAGTCTGTATCAATCACTGGAGACGAACAAATTACCATAACCAATAACATTACCATTGACAGGAAAAAAGATCCAAAAAGATAAATAAAATCAGACAATTGAAACAGTCTACTTTAGTTGAATACGCAGAGCAGACAATGAAACCCAGAAGCAATAGTACCAAACACGAATTTAAGAAAGACCGAATAAATACCAAAAAAACTCAAGCATGTTTTCTCTGTAACAATTCGGATCATTTTGCAAAAGACTGCTTTACAAGTAACAAAAGTCACAATAAAAATGTTACTAAACACAAGCCTTCAATAACGTTAGGTGTATGTATTCGATTTGTGAAAAAATTGCAAAATAAAGGTGCAAGCAATGATAAGTAATTTTATATCACAGTTTTTAAAGTTTATATTTATCAAAAACATTTTTACTATATTGAAATTATTAATACATTTATTGATAGTTACACCTATTTTTGTTTTATAAATGGAAACTTCATGTAAAAAAGAATTGTAAAAAAATAAAAAAAGTAAAGAGTTTGGTTTTTCTTTTTTTTAAATTCATATATTAAGTAAATGTGAATAACATAATTAAATTTGTTATTTAAAATTGGATTTTGTTTCTTTGCAACAAAAAAGTGTACATAAGTTACACGCGCGTGTGTGCCAAATCACTAACCCACTTTATTTACTGTATATTTATTTATAAAATAAATATATATCCATCTTTATAGTGTTGTGTTTATACCAAACAAGAAATGTACGGTCGCATAATTTGAGACGTTTCGAAGTTTAAACGACTTGATGAAAGACAAAAAACCGAAGAAGTCAAAGATAAGTTGCGCATTAAGTATATGTAAAATTTCGCAAATGGGTTTCTCTATTAAAATTTAATAAGATATTGTTAACATAGATATTAAGCCTGACGATTTTTGTTTTTTTTAAAAACTCATTGAAACGAATGCTAA
>NW_004443762.1:10933-17111 GCF_000330505.1 Entamoeba invadens IP1
AAGTCATCACAAAATGTCAATATGTTTTTATTAAAAAAATGAGTTTCACAAAAAAATGGTAAATACCTGCGCCATACTTGCACTAAACGCCATACCTGCACTGACTTACGTGGCAATACCTTTTTACATAAAAAATAGACAAAATGAAATAAAATGATAAAATAAAAAGAAAAGTTGAAAGAAAAAACTTGGGAAAATTGAAATTTCATAGAAAAATTAATGAAGAAAAGAACATATTAGAAAACAAAAATCATTTAATAGTTCGCTCAAATAATATAAAGATTTGAATTTAAACAATTTATAAAAGTAATTACATCATAGAATGGTCTTTCTTTAGTTTCATTTTATATAAAGTTATTATAAAAAATAATGTGTAAATTTGAACATTTTTCTATTTATATAAATCAAATAAAAACCGAATTTAATATAAGAATTGCATGCATATATTCGGGAAATTTTGTTTATAATCATATTAAATTCTTTTATGGAAATATTTGTTTAATTTAATAAACAAAATATATCAAATTTTTGTACATTTTATTATAATAATATGATTCATTTTGAAAATAAAAACCGAAAAATGTTTTTAAAACATTTTATTGAAGATAAGATGTTCTAAAACAAATAGAATACAAAACTTATACTTGTATGAATAGTTTATTATAATTAAACATTTCAATGAGTTATTAACAGTTATTATTATTAAATCAGAATTTAAACAAAAAAATTATAATAATTTTTTTATAATTGCATTTATATTATAACTTATTGAAAAACGATTCAAACCAAACCCACCTTAAAAACAAATCAATTACACCATTAAAATGTTCTTAACTTTTAGATTGATTATATTTTTTAAACATAAATTATGGGTTTAATTTATTATTTAATAGTAAACATTAATATATTATAACTTAATGAACAATATTTGATAATTATTGGACTTTAATACAAAACAAACAAAAACACAACAACACAACAATAACCAAAAACAAATAGAAATAATACATGTTTTTTTTAAAAAAAAAGTAAATTTTATTGAATAAAACACAAATAGTAGTCAATTACAATATATTAAATGTTGTAGAAAATGAATACAATATGCCAAATAATTATTATTTTCAATTGACACTATTAACGTTGAATTTTCAATTGTTTTATTTTTGTTTTTTCAAGTATTTTTTAAAGCTGCAATGACTTGAATCCATCAAATACCGCACTCTTAATTAATATCAAGAAGTCAGTTTCTTTATTCAATTGAACAATTTTCATATTTAGTGTTGTTGAAAATGGAAATTATTTTTTATTTGTTGTGTTCTGAGTCTTGTTCGCTTTTTGATTGATATTTTTTAACATGTTTATTATTTTATTTTAATAAATTTATTAATATTTATAATAAATGAGCAATGATATTTTATTATTTTTTGTAATTTCTCTCAACTTATGTGACTATTCAATTTATTTTTGTTGATCAAGTGATCAGCACAAAATGATGTTTTATCATGTTTTATGATAATAATCAAGTTATTGTTATTATTTATTCTTTGTATAAAACCAATCTTTAAGTTGTAGTCAGTCGGGGCTATATATTCAAGTGTTATTATATATCTTGGAATTACCAATTATGTTTTGTATTAATTAACACTATAAGTTTCGGAATAATCCCGTTTATATAGCCAAAATAATTAAAATTCAATTAAAAACACTTACAGATTCTTATTAAAAAATGTGTCTTTTTAAATGACACATGTTGTTAAATTTTTATTGTGGGTTATGTTTTAAGTAAAAATTTTATTCTCATTATACTACCACTTATAACATGGATCTAAATTTCCAGTATCATAATAAAGCAATCATATGGATTGGAGTTATGATATGTCATGTTTATTGTGTTTTAAAAAGATGTGTTTGAAAATAAAACACATCTCATCATTTTTCTTGTTTTTCTAATAAATTATTAGCCCATTATTACTATTGAAATGATGTTTGGTTTAAAAATACGTTTGATGTTTTGTTGTTTCGTGATTTTTCTTGAATAGATTTATGAAAAAGACAATTCAAAAAGATGGTTCTACAAGTTTATAATGTGTTTTATTGGTCAAAACAAAAATTCAATTGTTTTAAGAAATTTCAATTAAAAAACGAGTTTTTTTCTCTTTTTCTTATAACAAATTTTATGTTTTTTTGTTTTTTAAATTGTTATGTGGGCTAGTGCAGGTATGGCGCTTAGTGCAAGAAAAAGGTGGAAACCCCCGCTTTTGATAATTTTTAATGAATAATGGTAAAATGTTTTCTAAATGTTATTTGATTATATTTTTTTATTTAAACAAAAAGAAAAAACATCATTTTCATTTTGCCTGAGCATTTTTTCGAAATGTTTAGAAGAAGGCAGTTAAAGTCTATTTATATTACGGTTAATAGTTGAGTTATTACAGAATTTATTTGTAAGTAAACGGGATATTACCAACATAATAAAGACATTTAACCAAAAATACATTCGTTTTCAAATAAATAAATAAACATTAAGTATGATAATTTTGATAAATAAATAAAACAAGAATGAATGTTGTTATCTTCCTTGTCGGCTTTTTCCTTGTCGTCACTTTAAATTTATCACTTTAATATCATTTTCTTCATTGTGTTGCTGTCTAATAAACAAACAAAAATTGTTTAACTTTGCATTAAACGTTATATTTTGTAATTTACACTTTAAAAGTTCTCTTTTATACCCTTCTCCATTTTTTGATTATTAGAACTTTAAAAATTTAAATTTTACAGATTTTTATTGCGATAAAACGAGTTAATATTAAATGGAAAATTTAATTAAAAAAATAAAAAAAATAAAACCAAGTTATTTTTTTCTTTTCGAGGTTTCTTTTCATTTGAAATTTTGTTCTTTTCATCCTTTTGATTTTCATAAGTTTTTCAACATCGAGCCTGTGCTCTCTATCAGTAAAATTTTCAATGGAGACTCTAACAGTTTGGGTTTCTTTTCTTTTTGGATCCTTACCAAGAAAAGAGCAAACCTCTCTGGCATAAGACATGTCAACTTTTGCAACACCTTTAAGAAGGTCTACAGTGTTGAAGTTGGGGTTGACATGTCTCATGTTTTCCAACTCTTCTTTTGATGGGTGTTGAACCACGTATATTGTACCAGCCCGTTTAAAGGCACTGGTCATCGTGTCGCCATCAGACACGACTTCCCATGAGTAAACAAGCTGCCCAATTTTGTCTTCCTTTGAAAACTTTGCAATTTTTTTCAACGCATTTTTGAACTCGGGTGAGATCATTTTGAGAATTTTCCCGTTTCTTTGGACCTTTTCGTCACACTTTTCATTTTCTTTTTCACTTAATGAAATTTTGTGTAACATCAAATTGTTTTTGTCCGCAAGGAAAGTTTTTTGTTTCCCGAAAATTCCCAGATCCATAGGCTGACATAAATGGGAACTGTGGGGGACTTCCTTTATGATTTCAACACAATTTCCCCAAAATAATGCTTCAATTTCATCACTGAAATGGCCCGAAAAGCCGTCAATAATTAGATACGCCTTCGTATCAACTCTCACACCCATTCGGTTTCTTTTTTCCTTGATATTCGGGAAAAACACTTGTTTGAGCCACATTGTGCATAATTGCGTATTTAGAACACCTGATTTTTGGTATTTAATAATAGCACGACTCTTAAGTTCCACAATTAGCTTGTCTTCGATGGTGAGTCTTTTGGTAACAACAAGGGGTATCATTTTTGTCCCATTTAGACAACCACAACACAAAAGACTCGTTCTAGAACCATCTCTGTCGACTTCGTTAAAAACATGTTCTCCTGATTCGACTGACACGTAGACAACTCGGGTTCTTGAATCAACCCATTCATAGAATCCAACTTCATCTAAGTAAAAAACAAGCTCAAATCTGCATCCATCCAATTTTCTTTTTAATTCCGAGTAATACTGCAGGATGGCAGTTTGTGATACCTCTGCTCGTTTTGTTTCCATAACTTGGGCCTTTTTTGTTTCAATTGCTGGGATTAATTTAAGGACTTTATTTAATTGCCTTGTTCCCATTGTTTTGCCGAAATTATCAAACATGAAAAGTCCAATTTCTTCTGGTTTTGCTTTTTGGTTTCTTTTATTTCTTCTGCTATTTTTAGAAGTTCTTCGTCTGAAAGAAGTCGTTTTCTTCCTTTTCCGATATTTTTCCATTTTTGTTTTATTTTCGTATTTTTTTGAATTTGTGAATTTAAACCCGATTCCTTAAAAGTCCCGAAAAAATACTCAAGTGCCACTCTGATTGATTTTTTAGTTCCTTTAAACTCATTAATTGGTACATTAGAAAGATCGTTTAATGAAAACCGCACTTGCTCTCTAAAAGTGGGAAAAGATTCTTTTTTTATTTTTATCTCAAGGTCTTGGAAAGCTTTGAAAATAATAGGGCAATTAATTAGGTATTGTTCAGCCCTTTGACTAACAGGAATTTTGGGACCAATCATTTTCAAACTTTCATGTTTTTCGGAACCTTTTTTATATTCTTTCTTTAATTGAGGGGGCTTGGAAGAAGGTTGGGACATTGTTTAAAAATGTTTAGAAAAGAGTTTATTAAATAGGTTATTGATATTGTTTTTTATATTATTGTTAAATTTTATAGATTAATTATTATTTTTATTTCGAAATTTAACAAGAGTTTTTTAGTCTAACAATTTTATAGTTACTTTGTTTTGTTGCGATAAAAGACTTTTTTAATTTTTATTGTTAGTAAAGATAAAGAATTGTTTTTATTATTTACTTGTATATTATCAAATAAAAAAATAACTTCGTTACTAATTGTTAAATTTGTTGTTTATTAATATTATTTTTAATCAATTTAAATAATTGATGTTGCGATAAATAAATTTAAATTTATAAATTATTTTATTTAAAAACTATTAATTATTATAATTTAACCATTTATGTAACTAAAATCGTATTTTTGAAAAACTGGTTAAAAATAGTTTATTTACTATTATAAAATAGTTAAAAACGATGACTTATATTTTTCTTATTGTCAACTTAAATTGCATGACACCCATAGAATGATCATGAATTGATTCATTTGACACAAAGTATCGAAGCTGTGGTTGTCGTTGTGTATTTCTTTTGAACTTTCAAGTGTTGAGTAGTTTTCATTACTTTTCAGACCCACCATTTGATTCAATTATTGAAACAGATTATAGTATAAATTATAATAAAATTATTAATGTTTATAGTTATTTTCTTCTTCTTTATAAAAGTATGTGCTGAAATATCAAAATGTTACATATATTTACTGTAATAAGATGAACAATATAGTCCATCAAACAGTAAGAAAGTTGTTAATAATCATTTTTTATAATTAGTGAATAAAGGTATAAAAACACATTTAAGATAAACAACACATCAACTTTCACTTTGGCATGTCTTCTTAATAACGTATTTGGGTTAATAACAGTCATTGTCTCCATGATATTTTCAACATTTTTATTGAAATGCACTTTTGGGAAAGCATGTTTGCTGGCGGGAAAAACCGCTTCACTACCATTTACTTGTTTTATTGTATAGAAAAATAACGTTTTTGGCATTTTGCCGAGTTTTAAAATAAAAAATAATACGGTGGCGAAAAACCGCTTTAGATCTTTTTTTGTCTTTTCTAAACCAAATTCTTATTGTTTTATGATGAAAACTTATCCAATAACTAAATATTGTTTTTTAAATTGTGAAAAAATAGTGTGTTTTTTCTCGGAATGCAAATATTTTTAACCAAATGTATTGAATAACATACAAAAACACACAATAAACTTGAATTTATTCACCATACAGAAATGATTGCCGCACTTTCGGATCGTCCACAGTATCCTCCCAGTTATTTTTATCGTTTTTCTGCACGGCGGGAAAACCCGCTTTACTACCATTTACTGATAAAATTACACACAATTATAACCAAAGTTTCAATTTGCCTCAAATAATTGAGGTTTTGGTGGAAAAAAGCTAAAAAACACGAGAAATTATAACGGACATGTGCAGCGCCCTTTTACCGCTTCTAATAATTTACACAAAATTATCCGTCTTACATTGTTTTTATTGACCAATATTAATAAAATGCTTCGTTTATTTAATAAAAAGTTTCAAAAAAGCAAGTACAACGAAATAACGAGTCATTTATCGCT
>NW_004443762.1:17211-21090 GCF_000330505.1 Entamoeba invadens IP1
TGATTAATTTAAAAAATAGTAAATCTAATAAATTTAATCACAACTCTGAATATGACAAATGTTTTGATAAATTATTTTTGATTTATTATCAATAAAAGAAGTCGAAAAAGTTGCACCACTAATCTAAAGACTTTTCGTTTTGAATACAATTGTTAAATCTGTTGATACCCGTCGACACAATCCTCCGCTCCCATTACAGCCGCAAAAACCTCTTGACGCACTTCTGTGTTCATATGACGTTTTCGTGCTTTAAACAATAAGTTCTCACTTCTGTCTTCATTTCAGAAAACCCCAATTGTCCCATTGAGATACTTTGTGTAAAGAACGTCACTTCTGAAATGGTCAGATAAGCTTCCCACCATTTGTTCTTTTTGTCTTATATTTCCCATAAAGTAACGTGAAGAGTATAGCCTTTTGCAACACCTTTTTCTTCTATGTGGCATTGACTAGGCGTTTAAAATAGTCAAGCAAATCAACGTTTTTTGTTCTAATGTATGGCCTGTGAGGCAGAATTTTACAATATAAATTGTTTCGTTCAAAGCTTTTGGTTGTTGCAAAGGATGGACCCGACCGTTAATGATGGTTATGACTATATCAAACTTCTTTTCATCTTACCTTCAAAACAGTGTCAAAAATAAAGGTATTGTTGATGATGCTAAATTCGTAGAACCCACACACTAAGATCAAACTGATTTGTTTGCTCTTCATTGTATGAGGCCTGTAATAAACTCCCACAGACACCAATACCCACATTTCAACACAAAGCAGATATTAGTGAAGAAATGTTCAAAGTTTGGTCAAGAGTTTTTTTCATTTTTGGAATTTTTGAATAGTGAAGCTGATTATGAAATCAGTCACATACGCTCTCGGGTATTACTCTATAAAACTTGTCATTGTTTGTGTTGAATTGAATTGAACTCAAGGAAAGATGATTAAATGACCACAAACACCCTTTTGGACTCCAACTTCAGACATCTTATGTTACTTTATTTTAATTAATTAATTAAAATTAATCAGTTAATATAAGTAACGTGCTATTATAAGTAAAGAAATAAAATATTTGTTATATAGTATTTCAAATGATTTTAATGCAAACATCAAAAAAATTGAGAATAAAACTTATTGTGATAATAAATACCATTTCTATTAAAAACCCAAAGATGATTAATAGTATATTTGGCATGTACATTTGTTTTGCGAACACACTCACCACCATTTGGTTTAATTTTGTTGTTTTGTTGTGCATTCACTGCACTTCTGTGGTTTTCAATTGTATGACTTACAATTTGTGATTGAATTTCATTAAGCACTTGGGGACGTTTGAGAACTAAAAAAGGATTTAAATATGCAGATAATATTGTATTATATATCTGTAAAATTAGAACACAAGTCATCACATTTGTGCACTTGCAATGTTTATTTTGAGAATACACATCAAAACACACAGCACGTTCATACTCTTTAAGCTGTTGCAACTGTTAATTGTTTTGTTGATAACACACTTCTTATCTTTTCTTGTTCTAAATTCGACATCTTCATTATAACTACCATTGACATTACAATTTATATATTTTTGAAAAGGTTTAACACGACTCAAAAACTTCTATTAGTATTTCTATCAATCTATATTGATTGCTTTAAATGCTGCTCAGTCTGCACCACGACGAACTGTAAGTCGTAACAGTTTGTGTTTCTCAGCAAGTTTATTAACATTAATACAATCATCATGTGTTGTGTCATAATTATACCCAAAAATACATGTAACACAACTCCCTCCGTTTCTATATCAACTTAAGCACTTTTGTCACATTTGAGACAGTACCACTTGTATAATACCCATCATAGCACTTAAGGCAAACATTGATGTTGTTTTCTTTGTAATAAACAGTCTTCATCAATGTGATTTAAATGTCAAACCCCAATTCAAAATACATTTACAATTATATTTGTGTATCACATTGAAAACAATCGTTTGCTGATCAATAGCAATTGCGTGGTATCCATTAAAAGACATTTTTGTTTTCATCATTATTTATTTTTCTTAAAAAATTGTACTCATTTTGATATGTATAATTGAGTAGACGTTTTTGCAATACGGAGTGGAAAGATTAACAAACTTTGTGTTGATGATATTCAACATTCTTCACGTGGAGCGCATTGTATGTCGTTGTTCACTGTGATAATTGTATAACTGCAATGGATTTTGTCTTAACATTATTCACCACCCAAAAGATAATACCAATTAGAACACATAGTGCATCTACTCGATTTGAATTGAACACCAAACAATTTCAAGGTAAAATACAATTTCATTAACATCAATAAACTTTTGTTGCGTGATTGCAATTAATTATTGTGAATCAGTTTAAAAATTAAACATCTGACTTTTGATTTCAAAATTTTTGTAGATAATTTGAACACAAAAATGTTCTTATTCCGTTCGAAATTAAAGGAAAAAACCTAATTGATAAAATTGTAAAAAACTGTTATTTGTAAAACGGGAAAAACATTAATAAATTTTTAAGAAATATTATTAATTTATAAAGAATGTCAATAAAATATAGGTTTTATGAAGAACAATTGTTGTTTCCTTAACTAATTCAAAATTTTATTCATTATATCCTTATCCTTTATAATATTTGAAATCCAATAATAAAAATATAACAATTAAAACGTTTTACTAAATAATAATTGTAGTTTTTAATAATTAATAATTAATCTTAAAAAAATAAAAATAAGTACGAAAATCAAACAAACAAGAAAACAATAAACTGGAATTTAAAAGTCGACAGTATTTAATTTGGTCTATTTTCATGCAAAACATTGGGAAGACATATATTTTATTTATATTTTGAATTTAACTTTTGAATTTCAGTATATAATTTGAGAAATAAACAAAGGAAAAAACGTTTACATATTTAAGTGATATTAAAACACTTATTTATTCAGTTGATGCCAGAGTTATTGAACTAAATGTGGAAATTAATAACGACTATATAACACCGAAAGCGTGAACTAAAAAGAATGTACAGTAGACCAACTGCTATTCAACAATTATTATTGTGAATATAAAATGGCTGTTTGTCCGGCTGTTTGTTACTATTAAAAAGTTTGTTTCTTTAATAAATTCGAACTATTTTGGAAATTTGGTTTTCAAATGAAGTCCTTTATGGGTGTTTTGACAAGTGTTATGATGGTTATTTTAGCGATGATTCAACCTCTGCTTCACGCAAATTCGAGAAGTTTTTAGCAGAATGCCACAATTATACTGATAGGACTAAATGCATCTTTTAGACAACAGACAAACATTCGTTTGAAAACATTTGAAATGTGAAGCAGCCACTGAACGTTATTTTGGTTACTACAAAGAGCAAACAACAAGATGTAAGAAGTGCAAAATCTGGAAACAATTGTTTGATGTGTGACACAGATTCAAAATGTTGTCTCGACAAATTCAAAACAATTATGCATGAAATACAATTGTTGTCTGTGGATACTTCAAATCATCAACACTGAATGTATCATGTGAAAAACTGATTATTTCCAACAAGACAAAATTATCAAAAAAGATTGTCCAGAAACGTATTTTGCCAAGGAAAGGTGTGTACAACTTGTGTTGAAAATAACAAAACAAGTATGGAAGAAAACAAAGATGCGCCTTTTTCTAATCCTTTTTGTTTAAAATTGTTTTTATGTAACTTTTGTATATAAAAAGTGATTTTTGTTTAGAGCACAATTATTTTTGTGTCAAAATAGTTAATTTTATCAAATAATGATTAATTATCCGTGTATTTATTATGTCCTCATTTTCGTGGTTATTCGATTAATGGTTAGTTATAAATAGATTTTAAGTGTTGTTGTGTCTTTTGGCATAAAAAT
>NW_004443762.1:21190-22578 GCF_000330505.1 Entamoeba invadens IP1
AACACATCGTCATCATTTAACAAATCCATCTTTTATGTATTACAATCAAACAACTATTCCATATGAAAATTGTTATATACAACCCCAATTGATAACATCTGTATTTTTTACAACCAATATTTTCTACACCAATTTTAGGAACGAATCTACCGGAATTACAAAATGATCAACAAACACCACCTTTTTCTTTATTAAAACAGAACAATCTAATTTAATTCCCAAAATGTTGCTATTCAGCCCTTTTAATCAACCAAGATAATAATAAGATAAACCACGTTCTCGAAACAGTTTTAAGTTATAAAGGTACTTATTTGCCGGTATTAGATGGAATTTTGTTTTACAAAGATGGAAACACTAAAAATGGATTTAAATGTTCATGTTTTAGAGATTTATGTAAAGTAAAAATTAAAACAGAATTAGTAAAAGATGGTGATGTTTATAATTTTAAATCCTTTGTATTTGTTGGTGACAATATTCACAATCATAAAGATTGCCCACATTTTGAAAAATTAAATAGTATAAAAGACATTGAACAAAGAGAGTTTAACCATAATCCTCAGCTTCCTAGATCAGAAGGTATGAAAAATTTCGATTATTAAAAATACAAGTCAAGTCGATTTTCAGGTAAAAAACTGTTTTCAAAAAAATTCAACAAAATTCATAATGTTAATGGAAATTTTGATGAACATGAATGTTATAATGAATATCATATTTACAAAGATAATAAAATGGACAATTTTTGTTGTGAACAAAAATCAAAACAAATTACAAACATTAAAACATTATGTCTCGATTAATTTTTAAAACCGTTCCGTAACATTATTACCAGTCGTATACAGTTCATGGAATACTAGCAAATGGACAATGTTTTAGACTGTTTACTGTCTTTTGATGGAAAAAATGTAAACCACTTATGAAACAATGATTGATGTTGTAACGGGGTATGGTGTTACTTTCGGCATATCAATGTTTCACAAAGAATCAACAACACTTGTAGATTTTGAAATTGCAGTAATTCGTTCTCTAACAGAAAAAACAAAAACAAAAGTTCAAGGGTGTTTGTTCCATTTCGGACAATGTATTTGGAGATATTGTCAAACCATTGGTTTAAAAAAAGATTAGAAACTGATGAAGAATTATGTAAAAATGTAAGAAGACTGAAAGCTATCGCTTTTTGTCCAGTAGATGACATTCCTTGTGTATTCCAAAAGCTTAAAGAATAAAGTATAAAAAAGGAAGATGGCGATTTTATAAAAATTATAATTTACTTTGAAAAAATTTGGATAAAAGGATGTTTTCTTCCCAAACTTTGGTGTGTTTTTGGACAGAATAACAGGACGAACAATTATACTGAAAGTTACCATAATGTTTTTCAAAAGAAATGAAGA
>NW_004443760.1:0-1331 GCF_000330505.1 Entamoeba invadens IP1
TTTATTTTATTAAATAATAATATATCAAATATACAATAACAAATCTTGTAGCATAAATAAGACGTATATTAAAAATATAAAAACGAACCATAACAAACTCAATTTGATTTGATGTATGTCGGTGTTGACTAGATAAACAGCAAGTTGTATTTTAATTCGATAATATGTTGTTTTTATTGATGTTTTAGTTCATGTCATTAACAATAGATCTGAATAAAAAACAAAAAACAATCTATTAATATTATTATAACATTATCATTACAAATAGTAAATATTATGATAAAAAATATATAAAACTATTTATTTAGTTATTTAATTAATATTATGTAACAATAGTTTACATTATTATATTTTCCAAACATCATTTTTGTCTTTTTTTTGCAAAATCCAAAAATTTTTATAATATTAGTTTGTGTTATTATAATTATACAAAACGATTATTTAATTATGTCGTCTTATTCAAAAATATTTTTATAAAATTTTTACCAAATTTCATTTTGAAACATGAAATTCATGAAAAATGAAATGAAAGGCAAAAATCAAATTTGGTATTAAATTATTTGAAAATTTATATTTTTTGGCTTTAGGCCATTTGAGTGTTAATCAAAACATTTTCATTGTTTTCATTATCAAAATAATAAATAAATCTTGTTATAGGGGTCTATAAACTGGTTAGGATTTATAAAGTAGTTGGGGAATGCTCCGAAACTTCGAAATTTATACAATGTTAAACATAATCAATTATTATTTATTGTTATTATTCAAAAGAACAAAAACCCTTGATTTTCCGTTTTCGCTCACTTTTTGGAACAATTTTGGTTTATTTGTTTGTGGAAGGAAAATGGATTTATTAACTGGCCAATAATATAAACGCTTTTTGTAAGTCAAGTATTGTATTTGTAAATTTTAAAAATAATTTTTTTTACAAATATTGTTTTGTAACAAACCCGTTGTGAAGTGACGGGTAAAAATTTGCAATAATTTTTGTTTTTTGGAACGAAAAATGAAACCTCTGTTTTAGTTTTTATCTAAAAAATAGTCATCGTTTCTTTTAACGATGATATTTATTTTAATATGTTTAAAGACAAAGTGTTATATATGATACATGTGGGATAAGGTTATAATATTAATGTTCGTCATAAAAGGTAATATGTTAAAATATATGTTTTAAAAAGTTGAAAAAAAAGTATGCCTGTTAAAATAATTTATATTTTTTATTTTGAAAAAATAGAATTTCAAATTGTTGTAATGGACTCTTTGATAACATCTATTGAATAAATATAATGAAATGAATGACAGGTAAATGCACTACATTTATAATTGTAAGGTTG
>NW_004443541.1:0-1365 GCF_000330505.1 Entamoeba invadens IP1
AAGATAAAATTGCTGGAAGCAGTTAATGATGATTTTTAAAATTTTGTTCTAGCGATTGGTATATATATTTAATCCAGCTCATTAATATAAACATTGATCAAAAATATAAACAGCAGTCGATATTTCAAAATATCGTTTCGAGTCTAATGTCGCCTTTTATTATAGCTAGAAAATAAACAATTTTATTGTATTGTTATAATAAAATTATTGAAACAAATAATAAATATTCAAAAAATGATTTATTTAAATTATTTTCTTTTGCTTATTAACACTTAACACTTAAAATAACGCCCTTGTTTTTGTTTTGGCCTGTTTTTATAGGGATATTAATCCATATTTTGACGATTTTCCCTTTTTGACTTGTGTTTTGTTTATGCACATAATACTATTTCTTTAAAAATGGAAATTTATTTAACAAACTCGAGATTTCCAGATTTTTAGACAACTTGAATTATGTTCAATGTTATTTAAAGTATTAAAAACATCGTTTTTTTCTTTAAAGAAAATGTTTTTGATTTAAAATGTTATTAAAAAATTTCAGTTTTTAAATATAACTTCACTTATTCAAAAAGGGAAAATGTGTATTGTAATACACACAAAAAACCCTATAAACAAACAAATATTTAAGTAACATAATTGTATTTCTCTATCTGATTTTGAGTCTCATATTTAAGCAATTCACAAACGAAGTAAAATATCAAAAGGACATATAATGATTATAATTAAGTGTCCTATATAAACAATCCTTCGTGGTATAAACAAACCGGAGAACAGTCGCTTTGAAAATCCTACGTTAACTCGTCGTTATTTTCTTCAGTTTCTAACACACAGACGCCATCGGCTAAATTATTTTTTCTTATCCAAAGTCGCAATTAAAAATGCAAACTTTGTCATGATAACGTAAAAGATATTTCTCACTAAGAACGCTATTTTTTTGCGAAACAACACACAAAAGTCTGTTTAATTATTTCGAAAAATAAAACACACGTAGTGAACCAACGACAAATTATTAAAAAATAAAACTTGCTTGTTTTTAATGTTGTTTTTCGACACTTGGTGGTTATTTGATTTTTTTGATAATTTAATAATATAGTTCGTTTTACTATATTAAAAACGTTATAAACAAGTGGTTTATTTTTAAAATATTAAAAAATATTAGAATACACTTTAAACAGGAAGTGTTTTTTAATTGTTAAAATGAAGTTTTTAATTATTTCGTTTTAAAATATTTTATCATCAATTTGATTGTGGCTATCTGTTGTTTAATTTATTATAGAGTCAGTCCGTAAACGTTGTACACCGACAACATTGTACACCCGACTTTTCCGTATTTTTTTATCTATTTTTCGGCTTTTTTGATTTTTC
>NW_004443541.1:1465-24063 GCF_000330505.1 Entamoeba invadens IP1
AAAGGTTATATAATTTCAATTTATAGACAATGAAATAACAAAATATAAACTGTTTTATACATTTAACACACTCCAAGTTTTTATATTAGTATTATATAACCTTGATATTTTTAAAATTATTTTTAGTGAAAATGGGATTGACATTCATTGTTTATATGTTTGTTGATGATTATTTTTTTCTTTTTAATAAAAAGTGTTGTGTTTTGCAAATTTCATTATGAACTAATTGATATACAGTTATAAGAAATAAACTTCTGCAAAGTATCAACCTTCTGCAGCTATTATTGGATCATAGATAATTTTACATAAAATTTCGATTATTTTTATTTTGATTATAAGTTTAAACTGAAAATAATTATTAATGAACACTGATACATTTGTTGATGAAATAAAACGTAAAATAATCGATGGTGATTATGTAATCGACTTTGAAACACCAATACAAAAGAGCAAACGAAAACCTGCTTTAAGCCGAAATGAAATGATTTTAAATATTTCAAAAACAAAAAGTATGTTAACGCAAAAAACAACAACCATGCCTAAAAACATAAAAGAATCCAAAGAATTGTATTTACAATTAAAAGACGACGTTTTCAAGAAGGTAACAGAAGTCGATCAGATACAAATGATACACAATACTTACAAAACAAGCGAGGCAACATTGGGTATTTTGTTTGGATTAACAGGAAAATCCATTCACACACACTTAAAACAATCTGCAATTGAACCAAAAAAACACATAAATTTTACTTTCGAAATGAATGTAGCAATCAGTGAAGTGTTTAAATATTGTCAGAGAAACTCAAAGCAGTAACTCCATATTTCATTCATTCAATTTGTGAACAATTTGAACCAACATTCAATATGACAATTGACGGAATTGTGAAACATGTTGCAAAATACCACAATAAAACAACTGTTGTTGTTAATCCGGACGAACTGGAAAGTGTTGAATGCAAACCACAAGATGTGTTAGACAATTATATAACATTTGCTGAAAACTTCAATGGAACACCATTTGAATTAGTTTTTAACATCGACGAAATAGGTTTCAATGAATACTCCGACAGTAAAAAAGTTAGAGTGTTTACCGACAAAACCAAAGTTGTACATAAAGTTGGAATATCAAGAAATTGCAAAAGATCAACTGTAATAGCTTGCATATCAGCTGACGGTAAATTTGTCACTCCTGGAATGGTGATTCCTAACAAACATTTTAGTAATTCAGTATCATTGAGTTTTACAGATTTGACAGTTTATTCAAATCCAAGTGGTTTCGTTAACAAACACATTTTCAAACTTGGATGATTGAACGCGTTTTGGGTTACATTGTAAAGAGAAGGTCTGAAGTTGGTTTAACTAGTGATGTGAAAGCGGTTATTATATTAGATAATTGTTCTGCACATATTGATGAAAGATTAAAATCATTGTTTGTATCACACAACATAATATTGCATTTTATAGTCCCTCATAGTAATCATTTATCACAACCACTTAATTTGTGTTTATTTGGTGTTGTTAAAAAATGCTCAAACACGACTACACCACTGTTTACTTGTCAAACAACTCAACAAATCAATTTGAAAACCCAGTGTTTAGATAAAATTTCATATGATTTACAACAAAGAACAAGCGACGAACAACCAATCTCAGACCAATCCAAATTTGAAAAATCTTTAATAACGTGGATAAATTCATTAGAAGATTTGATAACAAAAAGAGCGGTAAAGGATTCAAGAGCCAAATGGGGAACACTTATTACTTGTCAGATAAACAAAGTAATGAAACCATCTATAAAAAGCAGTTCCAGAAACAATAGAGGCGTCATTTTTGCGTGCTGGATATAAATGTATCATCAACAATGAAAGAAAAAGAGTTTATGTCAACATTGAAAGCGCAAGTGTTTTTTTTAAACTCTTATTTCATCTCCACCATTAAAAGTTTTGGAAAAACTCAGAGCTCCTGAAAACAAAATTGAATTGTGTAGAGCGACAGATGTAAACGAAAGAACAGTGACCGAATTATACAACAAACTCGAATCAACACAGTGGTTACCAATCGAAACAGAAAAAAGTACATCAATGACTTTTCTAAACCAATCGGTAAATAATTTGTTTGTAACAAATACCCAAGAAACACAAGTTTCGGTTATCACTGAACAAACATTGTGTGAAACTGATAAAGAAATATTAAATATGCCATTGTTTGATGAAAATAACATAAGAAGGCCTTTAACAATAAAAGAATTGGATCAGTTACAATATGAACAAGACATAATTGAACTTGAATGATTTTAATCAATACATATCAATCACTCATGAAACAGTAAAGTTTGTTAACTGAGTACTGTTCATTTTTAGTTCGGTTTTATTTTAACTTTTTGGTATTTATAAGACCAATTATATACTGCAGAAGGTGTATTAATAAATTACTATGATAAAAATATATTCATTTGAAGTTGAAAAAAATTCAATTAAAAATGGTTTACATTGTTATTATTTATGGTTATTTATGAAAAACAATCTGCAGAAGGCTGTTTCGTTGCAGAAGGCTGATTCGGCTAACTGTAAATTTTTTTTCTCAATTTAAAAACATTTTAGTTTATTATTATAATTTACCAAAAATTATTATTGCCGAATTAAAATTGAAAATACCAAATTTGGAATAAATAAACCAAATAATACCAAAAACTAATTTATACGACTATAATTTTTTTCTTGCCAAAATTAAACAAAAAAATACCAGTTTGATCTCTAAATACTGGAAAGCAAAAATTGGAGACGCCTGAGTTCATATGCAAAATTCAATCAATAGTTTTAAAAGTGTTTTTTTAAAAAAAAACGGTGTTAATTTAAGGTTTATAGATTTTTTATAATCTATTGGATGATTTTTATTTATAATTATTAATAAATTTAATTATTTATTTGATAATTTTAAATGAATCTTTAAACACCAAAAATGTATATTACATTGGATGCTTCTAACTTTCAAATTGTTGTAAAATATTTATATTTGAAGACGATTTCATTAATTCTATCCTCATTTGTAAGAAATTTGCATGTACATTAGACAGATTTCGATACAACCCAATTTCGGTGACTTCTAACAGACTATTTCCGTATATAGAGACACAACATATATACACAGAAAAAGATACAGAACTACAGTAAAAAGCATCTATTTGTGGGTTTTCAAACAGAGAAAAAATATTTATTTGTGGGTTTATCATGGAATTGTGAAGTAAATTCTTTTCACTATTTTATACATAAAAAATGAAAGATATTAATGATATTAGAGTATTTTAATTATAAAAATACTATAATTTTTATTTAAGTGTACCTAAATTCAAGGTTCGAGAGCAAAATAATTATTTGTGGGTTTTGCATTTGATTGGTCCATTGACCCACAAATAGACGTAACCCACAAATATAAAACCCACAAATAGATGCTTTTTACTGTATTTGAAATGCAAAAATATGTTGTGTGGTACACTGCAAACTATCACACCATAAAAAATAGATTGAATGATTTAAAATACGTTTACAAGAACATTCGAATCACCATAAATGTTGATGACCCAAACCCAAATATAGAAGAGTTTAATCTGATTCTTCAAAACAAATATATCAATCAATATGATATCGAGTATATCAATACTTTTAAACTCAAACAATTTTCTTTTACATCACATTTTACTGAAATTTGGGGCCCATGGTGTAATAGAGATGTATTATATTTTGAAAGTGTGTCTTTGTGTGAAGGCATCAAAAGTATTCCACAAGACTGTTTTAACAATTGCAAAGAGCTTAAAACGATTGACTTATTATCTACAGTTACTTCAATTGGTGGTGGTGCGTTTTCTGGATGCGGAATAAAATATTTTACTTCGCCAATAGAACTGGATGTTATTCAAAGTGATACATTCAAATATTGTTCACAACTTAGAGAAGTTGTTATTTCTGATAATGTTGAAATAATTGGGTGTTCAGCATTTGAAAAGTGTTACAACTTGACCAAAGTTGTTCTCTCAAAAAAGTTGCTAATAATAAAAAATGGTGTTTTCGATGATTGTAGAAATTTGGAACACATTGATATACCAAAAAGTGTTTATATAGTTGGGTGTTACGCTTTTTCTAATTGTAGAAAATTGAAAGAACTTGTTTTTAGCGAAAATTATGATGTTGGCTCTAACACGTGTTTTTATTGTGTTTTTTTAACCAAACTTGTGCTTCCAACATTGAAAGGAAAACTTATTGGAGAAGTGTCAAAACAGGAGGAAAATATCATCAGCAAGTTTTATAACAAATATGATATACACAAATATATTGATATTCTTATTAATAACGAATGTGAGACTCTTGAATATGGAAATGTTGTTTGTTGTTCCGTTTTTAGTACATAAAAATTATATATATATATATATTAATAATTTCATCATCGAAGTTATTCAAAATAATACGCATAAAAGTAACATATTAATACAATAACACGAAATTGAAATTTCATATTAACAATACATATTTTTAATGATTTTGTTCATTATAATAATTACCAGGAATATGTGACAAAAGAAGCAGTTGACAATGTGTACAATTATCACTTATTTGAAAACACTTGCGTTATATTTAACACTAATAAAGTGACAACAATAACTTCTATTTATTTTACTGATTTTCGACAACTCAAAGAAATAAGCATAGTCCAAACGCAACACTAGAAAGTGGGTGCCTTGAAATGTGTTCATATTTAACAAAACTTGTACTTCCAAATAATAACATGAAAATAACATATGTACCAACTTCATACGAAACAAAACTCTTAGATAAGTTTGGGTATACATATGAAAAAGTTATTTTTGATTTTTGGCAAAGTAAGCGATTGTATCTATTTAAAGAAATTGAAAAATGCAAAACAATTGTTGAAATAAAAGGCCAATTGTGGGGGAATTCTCCTGATCCAAAATACATAAAAATTCCACAGAATGTCACGAAAATAAATAGTAACTTTTTCTCTAACACTGATTTTGAAAAAATAGACTTGGGAAATGTTATTGAAATTGGAGACTCCCTTTTTGGTGATAATTTGATTTCAGTGACAATGCCAACTACTCTCACTCAAATTGGCAAACACATTTTTAAGAGATGCAAATCGCTCAAAAATGTTGACTATTGTGGCAAGACTGTATTAACCAATTTGGTCAGTATAGACGAAATGACTTTTTTAAAACATTTGAAAATGACTTGCACGTACGTTGAAGTGCCTTATGACAAACTTGAACTATTTCAAAACATTCCAAATATGCTATTAAAAGTGAAATTTCCAACCAGAGAATCGCATTTATATACAATTTGTTTACCAGTAAACGTGTGTGCACTTGAATATGTGTTTCAAGATCAATTCACATTGAAAGAAATTACTTTGCCACAATCTCTCACTTAAATTGATTATTACTGTTTTAGTGGATGCATTTCCCTTGAAAACGTGAAGCTCCCAGATCATCTAAAAATCATAGGTGTACACGCGTTTTCGGGGTGTGGGTTGACACATATAGACATCCCAAACAGTGTGACTTCTGTTGGAGATTTTGCTTTTGCCAATTGTTTGAAACTAAAAAGTGTAATTTTCCCAGAAAGTGTATTAGAAGGTCGAGATGTGTTTTTTTAATTGTCGGACATTGTCGTCAGTTCAAGTCATTAAAACTGGTCGAGTTAACATAAATTCGAAATGTACGTTTTCAAATTGTTGTCTTCTGAAAGAGTTTGAAATGCCAAATTGCGTGACTTCAATTGAAAATGAAGCATTTGAACAACGTTCATCGTTATCAAAAATAATACTAGGAAATCGTGTTGAATGTCTCAAAGATTTGTGTTTTGCAAATTGTATTAATTTGGAAGAAATTTCTTTGCCAAAAACAGTGACTTATATTGGAAATTATACATTTTTGAATTGCGTCAACTTACAACGGATTTATCTACCTAAAAGTGTTCCAAAATTATCACTAATAGCTTTTTTGAATTGAGAAAAGTTACACGAAATATACTTAGAAAGAGAACAAGTGTATGAAATTGACTTTACAGTCTCATTTGATGTATTTCAAATGTTTTTGAAAAATGGGGTTCAATGCAAAAATATATATTTTGTAGAAAGTGATTTTAAAAAATACACAAGAATTGTTATAGAAAATAACCAGAAAATATGCGAAATACCGGAGGGTGTAAGTCATTTATCAAAACAATGTTTACGTAGATATCATGGATATGATATCATTCATTTTCCTCAAAGTTTAAAAAGAGTTGAAAATTTATCAAGCAAATTTGGAATCATGGTTTATCAATAATTCATTTTTTATTGAAAATATTAAAATAACATATATAACACAAATTTTATGCAACATCATATGATTATAATTAATAGTTGTTTTTAACAAACGTATCATTTTGTTTAATTGTTTTACTCAAAGTGTTTTCTTATTAATTTTTATATTATAATAATAAGTGTTAATTGTCATTGAACAATAACATTATTAATTCATCATTATGTTTATCTTGCTTATATCAAATGATTAAATTTTGTTTAATTTTGTCTTATCAAATTTATGTTCGTTATTTTCTTGGTTGATTATTTCCAAACTATTTTAAAAAGTAAAATGATATTCGATAATAATTACGTTTAGTGTTCTTTTTTTATCATCACAATAATGACATAATATTCACTTTATAAATATAATATCAATTTAAATGTTGAAATCTTTTGAGAGTGTTAAACAATAATAACACATAATTACAAGTTTCAAGATTTTGCAATTGTTAGCATTCTAAACTAATAACAACTTTAAAGCATCAAGTTTATTTGGATAGTTATTACAATAAATAAAATGTTTAATATAAAACTTTATATAAATACATGTTAAAATTGTTATTTATATTGCATTTAAAACAACATCTTTTTTGTTTTAAATTTCAAACCATAATCATTCAAAAATAAATTAATTAATTTTCGCACACAAATTTCATAACGTCATCCAACTCTCTTCTTATTTCCTTGACAAACTTTTGGTTTATTTTACCAGGGATAAACAAAAACGTGTGAAGATTCTTTTCTGAGTGCCACGAGTCCAACACAACTGAAAACTCGTTGATATCACATTGACATCTAACAGCCAAATACGGGTCGTTCATGTTTTCGTAATACCCAATATTTGAGCAAGCAATGACTCGCATTTTTTGACAAACTTGGTGCTCCTTTTGTTGGTGTAAATTCAAGTGTTTCTTCATCAACTTGTTTACATGACAAAAGTACTTGCACGCAGCAATCAGACGTTTTTAGCGCCTCTTTCATCTTAAAATTGCACTCTTTCAGATCTTCCATAATACTTTCTTTGCCAACGATTGCTGGGAAGTTAGCTCCAGCCGAGCAATAGAAATTGTGACGTTTCAATTCCTCATTTGCGAATTTTGTTTGTCTTGTGTCTGTTGGTGCGTACACGCTGATTGGCACTTCATTGGTTATGTTCATAAAACGTCGTGTAGCTCTTTCTTGTGACGCCATTAGTATCGCCTGAACTCCAATTTTGTATCTTCGACAGAATGAAAGCACTTTTTGACAGTCGAAAGTGCCAAAGATGTTGATGTAGTCACACTTCTCTGTTATTGGAGGAACAACGGAAACGTGTGGGATATCCCAAGAAACGGGATTTTAGTGTAAAACATCTTCATTGATGGTTTATAGATTTTTATAGTCAAATGGAGGAAGTTCGTCGTCGTGAAGGGCTTTATAAATTTCGTTTAAAATTGTGTTTTTGAGAACTTGATATAAATTTGCAATGGTGCGCCTGTCGCATAGTAAGTGGTTTGCATACAACTTTAAACGACTTGTTGCGCCATTTTCTGAGTATTCAACGTGAAACAGTGGAACACCTTCTTGTGGCAAATTGTAGTCAGCCGCTTCAATTTCTTTTGTTTCTTCAAATGGAACTTTTGTAATATAAAGATCAACATTATCTATTAGCCATTTGTCGTCTAATTTATACCAATAAAAATGGCCGGCTTTTGTTTTTATGGCGAGATGAAAAGGAGTGTATTTGATTATCTCTTTCACCACGTCAGTTCTAAATTGTGTGTATCAAATTAGTTAAACGTGTCACTCAAAGTCAAACACACATAATACACAGGAAGTTCAAAACCATTGAGCGGACGGATTTCTGTCATTTAGTTTTTTAGTTTTTTATTTTAAATTTATTTTGGTTTTAAATCTTTATATTATTTTGAAAATTAAAGTTCGTTTTAAATTCATGGTGAATAAGTAACTTTTTAAAATATAATTGTATGGCCTCTTAGCATAGTTGGCAGTGCGTTTTTCTAGTAAGGAAAAGGTCGTGGGTTAGACTCCCGCAGAGGCCTTAACTTTTATTTTTTAAAACATTTTAAATTTACTTACTATCGAATTGGGTCTACTTGTGTTGGTATTTTTTGAAAGTGATATAATTTTTATAAAATGTACAACATTTTTGATAAAAATGATGAATTAATTAAGAAGTGATATTAATTTATTTACCATAAATCATCATTTTTACGATTATTTATCACTTTTATAAAAAATACTCATATTTTTTCAAACAAATTACTATTACTTCTTAATTAATTCATCATTTTTATCAAAAATGTTGTACATTTTATAAAAATTATATCACTTTCAAAAATACCAACACAAGTAGACAAAATTCGACCATAAGTAAATTTAAAACAATAATTATTATTATCATAAATGTAATTATTTAAAATAACAAAATCATTTTAGATGCCATTATCAAAGTTGTTAAAAAAAGCCAAAAATAATTGTGTAAAAGATTGTGTTTTTTTTAAATTATTTATGAGAAAGTTGTCATTCATATTTAATTTCAACAATATTATTTAATAGAATTTTATCAAATTTTTTTTAAATTACAGTAAAAAACATCTTTTTGTGGGTTTTTATATTTGTGGGTCAATGGACCAATCAAATTCATAACCCACAAATAATTGTTTTGTTCTCGAACCTTGAATTTAAGTACATTTAGATAAATAATATAGTTTTATTATAATTAAAAATCACTATATTTTCTATAACACCGATTTTTTATGGAAAAAATGGTGAATAGAATATTCTTCACAATTCCATGATAAACCCACAAATAAACGTATTCTCTGTTTAAAAACCCACAAAAAATGTTTTTTACTGTATAATTAATAACAGAATGTCAAACAATAATAGAAATTTGGTATATTATTAAAAATAATCTTTTTTGAATGATGGGTTACTATTATCTGTATTGTTTTTCATCTTTTGTTTTTTCTTTTAAAAATATCTTAATTAATTTAATCGTCTTTGTGAGGTCTTATTGTATAAATATTATTATATGGAAATAACATAGAAAATATTTCATCGGCTATACGTTAATATAAAAGTATAAAACGTGCACTTGCCGGGAATCGAACCCGGGTCTCATCCGTGGCAGGGATACGTCTTACCACCGGACCACAAGAGCCACCTGAATTGTCCTCTTCGGTTTTTGAATCATACCAATAGTGTAAAAATTGCCTTATAGAAATTATCTAATGTATATATTCATATAAATTTCAACATTTTTTATCAAACTACTCTATTTATTCATATGCTCATAAAATCATCTTCAATTAAATATGGAACTGAAAAATCATACATTTCAAAAGCTTCAATTATCAAACACTACAAACTATTTTGTCGTCATTAATTCTCATTTATCATATATATACCATCTTTTTTCTATAAAGTGTTATTATGGATGTTATTTGTTAATTTCATGTACCACTCAATCCTCATATATATTTGCATAACACTTTATTTATTTCACTAGGTTAAATATAAACATATTATTTTTTATATACTATTTTATTAACATTTTGTTTGGTCTTATTTTAGGTTTTAAAACACTTATATATCTTATATATCATTTATTTGTTTTAATCAACAATTTATTAATATTATTTTTAGTTTATACATAATTTTTGAAAAACACTAAAATTTGTACTATATATCAACACTTTTATTTAATATATCTGTTAATTATTTGTATTTTAATTCGACTAATTTGAGAGTTGGCTGAAAATAGGACTACTCTGGCTAGTGGTCTATTTTACTTTTAGTAAACTATATTTTTACTATATTTCTCCGAGTGCTTCTAGTCTATTTTATTAACAATTATAATATTTTTTATGTAAAGGTTATCAAACAAATTATAAATTTATAATTATATTATTTATCAAATGATACTATAACATTTTAATAAAAATATTAAAAAATAACAATTTTTATTAAAGAATTCACAATCAATACAGTAGCAACGAGCCATAAAGAGTTTAAATAAATTTAGATTTAAAATACTTTCATTTTTTTAACAGGGTAACAAATTTTTGTTTTTTCTGTTAAACCCTTAACATATTTAAGGGTTTCAAAATTATAAAAACACAATACAAAATTAACCAATGAAACCACAATGGCTTGTTTGAAACAACTGTTGGAACACAACAACGGCCGCAACCACATGCGTAGCAACAACTACTCCCCGTACAACCACAACAAAGTTCTGCACAACAACGAACACTACAAATTAGGCACAACGGGACTCACTGTTTTTCATTAGACCTTTGTCTAATTCCATTAAATTAACAAGTCATGTTCAAAACAGAGAGGAGGCAAATAAAGACACACAAGAGAAAACCACCAAGACCATCACAAAGTACCAAAGACATCAAAAAGCTGTCATAAAGTCAACCACTACACAGTGAGATCAACCACTCAAACTCAGTCAATAAATGAAATGCAGGAGCAAACAGTTTCAATGAGAATTTTGAGACAAGAAGCTGTTAATATAGTGACGACTAACACATATACCCAAGAATCTACATCATATTTTTAAGAATGGATTGTGTTCAGTTCAACTTTACTGCAATTCAAACATTAACATTTCCCATATCAATCTGATAGAAACAAACACTCTGTCATATAAACTTAACTGGCGACACAAGACGTCTAACTTTGACTGGATTTTCAAAAGGCGAATTTGACGAACTGCTTAAATTGGTTCGATACATAAAGGCACACTTTTTGTGAAAAAAACAACAAGTAAACAACAAACAACTTGGTTATTTTGTTGGTACTTAGCATAATCTAGCAGTTGAAGAGTTAAAGACAACTCGACTTTAGCCATCTATTGTGATTTTTATGTTAATGACAATGTTTCAGTTGTTTTGAATCAAAATGTAATTATGACAATCTCGAAAAAAATATTTTGTTACAACTCTTCTTTGTTTATAATGAACAACAATTTAATATAAAATTCGATAAACAATTTGCATGTTTATTCAACTTTTGTTATAAGTTCGTAAACAAAAATAAATGATTTTAAATATTTATATGTGTATAATACATCACAAGTATTGTCATACGATTAATTTTAATTTAGATAATAATGGAGTGTTGAACACATATAATAAAGTACAAGTAATATTATGTCATAATATTATGATTAACTTTTATTCAAGTAGTGGTAAATTGTTATACATATATAATGAAGTATAGGTAATGTTATATGTTTATTCTGGAATTAACAAAAAATTTCGCGTTATGGTGAAGTCAAAGTAGAAAGGTTGTATTTTAACATTGAACAAATTTTCAAAAAATAACTTTAATTATTCTTATGTTATAAAAGGAGGAGTTTTGACTTCAAATGGTATAGCAGAATTTACACAAATTACAACAAAGTCGTTACAATACAAAAGTTGCTTTTCATTTTCTTCCGATCTCACATCGAGTATGTGGTTTAAAAACCCTACTCAATGCGACTGTAAAGTCTTTTATCGGTGTTGATACCAAATTTGTATTTATCAACTTAACAATTGTTGTTAGTAACAAGGATATTTTTACTTGTGTTAAAAAAATTACAAAATTTTGAAACGCAAACTCTCCAATTTTGACAATATTTTTTTAAAATATTGATACTTTTCAATTTCCAACAGTTTTAATCATTTTTTAATTTTGGTTAGAGTTGTTGGTAAACCAATTTTAATTTGAGAAAACAAATTGTCAAAATAGTACATTTATAAAACACGTGTTTTTTTTCCAAAGTTGATTACTTTCAAGTTGTACATCCATAAAAATAATGTTTATTAACAAAACTGACTTCTAATACCAATATTTTTTTGCATTACAAAAACATCTAGTTGGTAAATTTTCCACTCAGGGTGAGACAAAAACGGTTTAAATATTACAGAAAGAAAGGAGGTATTTGTTTATAAACCAAGCATATTTTGTTGGTATAAATTTCGGGTGTACATTCAACAAATCATACAATGCACAGTCGTCCATTTCAAGTGATTCATGTAGTCAAATAATTAAGTTTAATGGGAAAACTTCAAATGAAGGATTTTGATATATTTTGAAAGTGAAATAAGAGTATATTAATTCTTGTTTTGAAAAGCTCCAAACCCACGTGTATTTTTTTATCTAGTGAAACAATATGTGTATATTTAAGATCATGATGTGTTCTGTTTGAAAGTAAAGTTGATAAATTTTTGGATGCAATTTTATCAAAATTAAAGTTATGATATCCCATTTAAAATATATTTGATATATTAAAAACTGATCTTTTTTCATGATAATCTTTTGATTCATTTACTAACAATTGTAACAATTTAGATGCGTCATTTTATTTTAAATAGGCTCTGTTCCATTGAGGAGTAATTTTAAAGTAATTGTTTCTATTACATCGAGTTAATAAAGATTTAATAAGTAACTCTTTATTTGCAATTCCATTTATTATTGTGTTGTTCCAATTGTAATGGTATTCGGTCTCTTTTTATATTTTAACATAATTTACAACAAAGTTTTTGCCTTTAATGAAAAAGAATTGAAACATCGAAAAAACCTACAAATTAACCTTTTAATATGCAAAATAATTGCAATTATTACTTGAGTTAACTGTAAGAAATGTCAAGCAATTTGTATTATTAAAAGTAAATTTATAAAAAGATATTTCTTTTGTTTTTTAATTTAAATTTGAGTAAATCTATTGTGTCATATCAGCTTTTATACACTTTCAGATAACTCAACTCGTTCGATATAAAACATAAAGTTTGAGGTGTGCTTGTTGTGACTAAATGGACGTTGTCAAATTTGATTGTGTTAATATTGATATTTGAGCTTTTTGTGAGTAGATGTACAAATAAAGCAACGGAAATCCTTTTACATCAACAAAGACTTATCTAATAGTTTTGAATGAAAAATACGTTCAGATGGGTTTTATTCTGTCGCTAATAATTCGACATGTGTTTGATGTCTTTTTACATGTTACTGAATGTGTCTAGAAACAACAAAGGAGTACGCTTTGTGTAATGTTCGCTATTCGTATGATTCGAACAGTTTTATTCGTCAAATAAAACTGTTCGATATATTACTCATTGTATTTTTCATATGGTAGTACAAGTGGGTGTACATTGTGTTCTATAAGTTGCAAAACGTGTGACCAAACAAATGGAAACTGTTTATCTTGCTATGATGAATATGCTTTTAACAAGGGAAAGTGTGACACGTGTTTAGCTAAAACTTATTAAAGTTGTGGGAGTTGTGTAATATGTATTAATATGCAATACTCATTGGCAGAAAGCACAACATACACTAGTTGCAGTTCGACATGTTTGAGTTGTGATAAGACAAATGAATATTGTCGTGTGAATCGGGTATAAAAATTACAACAACAACAACAACAACGTGTTTTATTTGCAGTGCTAAAACACAGAGCACTAAAAACAAATGTGAGTAAGTTCCACTCAGAAAGGACTCATTATTACATAAGAGTTTGGAGTGTGATCCATTGAAAGATGGCTTTAATTTTGACACAACAAGATTAACGACTTGCGAAAAATGTGATTATTTATGTAAAAAATAATCTGGGAAAAATAATGGCAAGTGTTAAACCTGTGTGAGTGGTATTGTTATATCGAATGGGGTGTGTCTGTTGTGCGTTATTTTTAATTTAAAAATTAACAATATCACAATAAAAACAACAATTTTTGTTGCTTGAGATTATATAATTATAAGTATCAATGATATTTAACACTCAAATGGCCCAAAGCTAAAAAATACAACTTTTCAAATAATTCTTTACCAAATTTGATTTTTGCCTTTGTTTTCAAAATGAAATTTGATAGAATTTATACAAAAATAATTTTGAATATGACGACATAATTAAATAATTATTTTGTATAATTATAATAACATAAACTAATATTATAGAATTTTTTTAAATTTGCAAATAAAAAAAATTATGTTTGGGGATGTAGAAACTTTTATAAACAATTGTTTTATTATATTAATTAAATAACTAAAAAAATAACTAACTAAACTGTTTCTTTTATTTTTTATTTATTTATCTTATTATATTATATAAATAATAATAGATTATTTTTTTGTTTTTTATTTAAAAACTATTTTTAATGACATGAACTAAATCTTCAATAAAAAATATTATCGAATTAAAAAGCAACTTGCTGTTCATTTAGTCAACATCAACGTAAATTAAATTGAGTTTGTTATGATTCATTTTCGTATTATTAATATACGTCTTGTTTATGCGACAAGATTTGTTATTGTATGTTTGATATATTATTTAATAAAATAAATTTGGGGTTCTGAAATATAGTAAAATATAACAAAAATAGCATTTTAGAAAAGTGTGTTTTCTCAATAGAAAGCAATTTAGAGTGAAACATAAATCGAGTTCTCTATAAAGTGATAATTAAATTTGGTTGTCTAAAATGACCGTTCTTGAGAAAACAAAAATTACCATACATTCTTGCTTTTGAAAAGTTTGACTGTTTTTTTAAAATATGTGTTGCTATTTTAAACCTCAAAAACAAATCTTAAATAATTGAGTCCTCATTTTTATTATTTTTGACTAAGTTTTGGGTCATTTTTCGGTTTTTTGGCCAAGAAGGGGTTTTTAGTCTTTTTTAACAACTTTTTTAAAGAAGGCATTTTTTGATATTGTTATTATTCTAATAAAAATTTGGTTTTCGGCCAGTTAAGTGTTAAAACTCGAATACAATTATCAACATAATTATTTTGGTGGCCGGATATTTGATTCCGGACAATTGATTCCTTTGTGTTTTATTTGGACAATTGATTCCTTGTGATTATTTGGTTATTAACAATACTACAAATCGGGTTTTTATTTTTATATTAGTGTTTTTGATGGACATTTGATTCCCGAATAATACTATCAAAATGAAATAACGAATTGTTATTAAGTTAATTTATATATAAATAATCGGGTTTGATTAACAATTTTGTTTTCTATGGACAATTAATTCCACGTGGATAATAATCATGTTATTAATTTAAAAAAATACAACTGATTATAAAAATAAAATGATTACTTTTTTGATTTGATTAAGCTTTTTCTGTTTTTTCTCATAATTTCACGAACAACAACTGCTTGCTTGTATTGTTTTGATCGTTTTCTTGGTTTTTTATTTTTCTTTTCTTTTATGGCGGTTTGAGTTTTTATTTTTAATTTATCGATTCTTTCTTTTGTTTTTAAAACCAATGGTATCATTGATTCATTGCAACAATCCATGCTTCACAATTTTTAATGCCTATTTTTGTAACATCTTCGATCACATGTTAATTATTTTTCATTATCGATACAAACACGATTGTCTTTTTCAACTTCCAATTCCGTTGGTTGTGTAATTGGTGTTTTTATTAATTCATTAATATTGTTTTCGTTTTGGGGAACCATTTCAAAATAAAAAGATCTCAACAAGTAATTAATGTTGCAAAGTTTCGATATAAATTGTTGAGTTGTAATTAATTTGTTGGTAAAGTTATATGTTAAATTTTCTATAAGTGTATTTCTTGATACATTTTGTGATCTTTTTCTTTTAAACACTCCATCAAGCATGTTTTTAAATTGTTTATTTTCTTTTGTTTCTATTTTAATAATTTTATCGAGCCATTCAACTTCACTTGGATGTTTGTGTTCTAATTGTTTTTCAAATACAGAGTGAAAACTTTCACATATATTGTTTGTTCTTGTTTTACAACAATATTGATTCCACATTTCTTTTGGAAAACATTCCCAAGCCAAGTTTGTTCGTAATAGTTGTAAACTTTGAGTAACTCCAAATCTGTGCAATATTTTTTCATGTTCTCGAAAACGCCACTAACATCTTCAACTGGCAAAAAAGCCAAACACATAAGAGATTTAACAATATTATAAAATTGTTGATCTTCTTTAAAACGGCTCGAAAGTCCCAAAGTGTTGACTTTTCTCCAAAGAGATTGACACAAGTGAAAATAGCACCCCTTTGTAATACAGCCAAAGTATTCGAGTGCATTTTGAATAGCATTTTCAAAATCAATCATCACAACAACACCATTTTTGAATAAAACATACCCATTGTTATTTTTACAGTAATCATTAATACAATTAAACATTTTTTGTATAATAATTCTGTTTTTCCAACGAGTAAAGCATGAACCAAAGTAAAATGTTCTCCATTTTTCAACATACAGTGTATAGTGTACATTTGATAAAAATTTTTGGGTGCAGTGCTAAATGTACCATCCATGAACAACAATTCAAAATCATTAATTTTGTTAACTTTATTTTTATTTACAAATACAGCAAAATCTGGATCTTCCTTAATTAAATAATCATTGTATAATGGGTGTGATTTAAAGTCACAATTGGTAAATATTTTTTTGTCTTAATCTTCTAAATTCCCTTAAAGTTGTACTTTCTCTTTTACTGTACATAGAAAAATCTTTATCTTCAAGTGGTTTTAAACTTGAAACAAATCGCTTTTCAATTAGTGAAGCAGTTTCGATTAATCTTTCTTTTGCTTCTTTTTATTGCTTCTGCATCGTGAGATGGGTGTGAATGTATTTGATTGTATGAAGTGAAAATGTAAGATTTGAAATTTGCGATAATATTAATTAAACCATCAAATTCAACAATTTTAATTGATACATCACAATAATATCTTAAAACTGGTAATTTAAAAAAACGTCCAGTTCTATGAAACACAAAGTCATCAATTATTGGTATTTTTCTACCTGAAATTTTTGAATTCAAAGATTTAATGTTTGTAAACAACTTTAGATTATTATTTATATTTATATCATTTGTGACATTTTGTGTAAATGATGTAAGTGGAATATTAGTTAACTGAAGATGTTGCTCCGTTGATCCAATGTGTTGGTTTGGTAAATTGTAAAAATGTGGTTGATATGGATAAAGTTGCATAAATGGTAATTGTTGTTGATATTGTTGACAAATGGAATAATTGCATGGATATATTGGCATGAATGGTTGTTGAAATCTATAGCAAGGTAACATCAATAAATATATCAAATCAGTTGTATTTTTTTAAATTAATAACATGATTATTATCCACGTGGAATTAATTGTCCATAGAAAACAAAATTGTTAATCAAACCCGATTATTTATATATAAATTAACTTAATAACAATTCGTTATTTCATTTTGATAGTATTATTCGGGAATCAAATGTCCATCAAAAACACTAATATAAAAATAAAAACCCGATTTGTAGTATTGTTAATAACCAAATAATCACAAGGAATCAATTGTCCAAATAAAACACAAAGGAATCAGATATCCGGCCACCAATTATTTTGTTGTTATGTTAAATCCGAAATCACACAAAGCTGTCTGTATCATCACATCCAACTCTGGACAATTTATTATATTCACTTTCATGCCAATTCTACGATTAGTAATTCTTTTTAAAAGTGGGCAATTTTGTACATGAATTTTCTTTGTATTTTTGTTTACTGTAATTTCTTTTAAGTACTTACAATTTCCAATAACAACAATCTCGACACTTTTTTCACACACCACAAAAACGACTTTCTCTCTAAAAATGGCAACTTTCTTCGTGTCGACAAATTTAGTCAGATTATGTACCTTATTTGCTGTTCCAGTTATCTTACAACCAATAGCTCCCCCTTCTATATCATCAAAGTAAACATCTTGTAAAACAACCTTTTTGATGGTGTTTCCTAATTTTAGCTTTTCATATGTCTTAGACATACATTTTGGTGACAAGATTCGAATATCTCGAAATTTTGCTTTTGACATGTCGATAATTCTTTGGTTGTCTTCATCATAAAATTCAAGAATAATAACACCATATTCGATCAGTGGAATTGATTCAAACACAAATTTTGCATTAACGTATTGTTGTGATAATCTCATTTTTAAACTTATTTGTCGAACGTTTCCACAAAAATTTATATGTTTTTTTCCATAGTATTGATTTTCTGAATCAATTCTGAGATGAAACGCCCCGTCTTGGATATTTTCTATGTGAGAGGTCCGTCTATATATTCCTTTGCCAATATCATGAAATGTGATACACGTGTCAAAGGTATCATGCATCCGTATTTTTAAACATTTCAACGCGCCAACTGTCATTTCGAAAGGAAAATCGTCATAATGATCAAATTTGGTTGAAAGAAACGGGAAATTCCCGATGCTGTTTGTTTCCTTAAAATAAAACATTTTCAACTTTTTATTGAAAAATTCACATTTTTCGAACTGTTTCAAGAAATCTTTGCTGTTACAAATTTCAGTGTTGAGAAAGTTTGAGAAGTCGCATTTCTCAATTATCGTTTTTCGTTGAAGCAGACACAAAATTTTTGAGTTTGAGCACAACGAAAAAACACTCTTTTTGTGTTTAAATGTCTTTGGGAAGAAAAAGTGTGCAATTTCAGTTTCTTTGTATTCATTTTGCTCACAAAAAGTGACTCCATCACATCCATTGAACTCGACATTTTGCACAACTGAGTGTGAAACACCAACATCTTTGCAATCAAAAAAACGCATCTCATGATTTTCAATTCCATTTATTATGATGTTGTTGTTGTGCATCGCAAACACTTTAGATATTTTCATCTTATGTAGCACATCCAATTTATTGTTTTGAATTTCTAAATGATTTGAAAATTCACTACGCAGCTCGATACACAAAGTCTTGACATGTAAATTAACAACATAACAATCGATCATATTGATTACATTTGTTGTGTCTGTTGTAACATTTACATTTGCACATTGTCTTAGTTCTATTTTGTTGCAAACTTTACTGATAATTTCGATGTTATAGAGACCCTGAATATACACATTTAAAACGTTGTTTGTTGATAAAAATATCTTTTTCAGTTGTTCACACTTCTCATACACATAAAGTGGTGCCTGTAGTGTTAATAACATCCTATAATTATATTCTCTTTCAATGATTTTGTTTTTCTTTATATAGTCGAGATATGTTGAAACTTCATTGTTTGCTTCACGTGTTTTCTTCTCATTTTTGATGTTATTTTCATAATCAAATATGACAATATTAACGTTGTAATTCTCGGTTTGGTGATACTTCTTTATTCGGTCATATTGTAATATCGTTTTCTCAACAACAAACACCTCTCCTGAATATCGCGAGTTCCCCACAAATAATGTGCCGTCAATGATATCAGACGTTTTAAATGGAGTGAAGTGCAACACAGTAATTCCAGCCTTTTCAAGTTTCTCCCTCAATTTATTTGTTATAGATTTGTGTTCGATTGATAGTATGTTACATTCAAGAACAGCACAAATTTTGATTGGCGGAAGGTGATGAGAATTTCTGAGTTCTGGTATTGTCGCAATTTTCTCTATGAATTCAGGCATTGCACAACGCCAAAAGACGATTGATGTTATCGTTTTATTTAAAATTGTTTTGGCAACGTTTTCAAATTTGAAGTCCCACTCAATGACGTTAAGACGTTTCAAATTAGTCATTTTGTAGAGGTACTTGTTGTATGGCTTTGTGTTGTCCAAAAACACATCTGTGATCTTTGGGAATGCCAAACTGTTGATTTGACTGTGTTGTTTGAAGAACAATGGAAATCGACTGGTTTGGACAAGACGAACAAATTTAACGTGTTGTAAAATATTAGAAGAGTATGTGTTTTCTATCATATAATCGGGGCATTGCAGGGTTTTAATATTTGTCATCGTCTTTTCAAAAAACGAAAAAATTTGTTTGTAAATGATGCATATTTTTGAAGGACTCAATTCAATGAGAAATTTAGAAATGTCGATATACGGATTGATGTGAAGACATTCCAAACTACTTTTACACTTTTTATTAACGAACATATAGTTTTGGAGAGCGGAAATAGTGTTGATGTACAGAGTTACATTCATTAAAAAGACTTGCTCCAAACGTACCATTTAAATGATTTTTATTTAGTTTTATTTTTTATATAATAAATTTTAATTATCAACTATTAAAAAAATTTCATATATCATTTTAATTAACTAAAAAAATAATAAATAATATTTTAATTAATCAATATTAACTAAAATATTATATAAGAATAATTCTACCAAGTCAAAATAGATTCTAATAATATAGAAGTTGGGATTGAACAAAGATAAGAAAATAGAAAACTCATATGTACAGTGGCAATATTTAAGTACTTAATTTGGAATAAACCCATTTAACTGAGTAAATTTTGGTTTTATTTTTGGAAATAACAAAAAATTTAAAAAAACTGAAATTATGTTATAAGACAAAAACATTTTAATAATAACAAATTATTTTTTAATTAAAAATAACATTTTAATAACATTTTAACAAAAAAAACAAAAAACAATTAATTTAAATTTATTTCATTACATTTGCAAAACTTGGGCTATATATTGATTTGTTTTGGTGAAGACTTTATGATATTTTAAGTCATTTTCAAGTTTAAACACTGTTTTTAATGCTTTGAGTGGAAAATTGTCAAATCCAGAATCCATTTGGTATTTGACCAAAAAGTGTACGATTTTTACATTTTTGTGTAAAAAACCACATTTTACGATTTACACTAAATGTAACTTATTTTTTTGATCCAAATGTTTCTTTAAAACAGTTTTCAACAAATCTCAAAAATTTAATTTAAAAATACCGACTTTAACACTCAAATGGTTTAAAGCCAAAAAAAATAATTTTTTTTAAAAAAAATTATTACCAAATTTGATTTTTGCCTTTCATTCAAGGTGAGGCAAGTCCCCTGTTAAATCCTGACAATTTGCCAAAAGTGCATCCTTAAATTAAAAATATGAGCATTAAATTGAAAAAAAGAAAATTATGACCAAATTATTTGACAAAAAAAAAGAAAATTTTTGTTTTTTTTTCAAACATCAATTTTCCTTTATTTTAACAAATTAATTAATTCAAATATAGTTAAGTTACTATAAAATTATACTATAAAATATTTTTTAATCAAAAAATAATATAATTTTTAATTTAGTGTTTTATTTCGTATATTAAGTTTAATTAGTCGGGAAAAACGACCAAATAAAACACCCTATTATATAAAAAATCAAAAGAAAAGGTAGAATTATCCCGATTTTAAGCATATATTAATCCTATTAAATAATCCCATAAGAACAAGTTCTCAACTTGTAATAGTTTATTGTAAATAGTATATTATATTATATACTAAAAAATATTATGTTTATATAATAATAATAACAAATTAATATATTTTGAATTTATTTAAATATTAATTTTTGAATAGACATATATATTAAAATGAGTTATATTATATATATAATTTAAATATTTATTATAAATATATAAAATACAATGATATTATATCATTGATATATTTTAATTTAAATGATGATACAGAAAAAACAATTTATGAAATAAATATGATATATCCAATTAAAATTAACACCATTCAAACTAAATTTATTTAGTAAACTACATCTGATAAAATAATTAATAAATTATGTATTCTTTAAAGGGAAAAACATAACAATGACCTTGCCAATATGATTAATTCGAAAATATACGAAATCAAGAGCTTTAAAACTTTAATTTGAAATAATTTTAAACTGTTTTAAAAAAGACTGAAAATTATATAGAGCCATTTGATAAACGTTGTCTGGTCTGTAACGTTGTCTGCCGATTTTTAGACCATTTTAAATATTTCGGGAATTTTTTTGAAAAACCAAAAAATTGTTGTTTCAATATTTTTCCTAGTTTTTTCATTTTTACATTATTCCCGTTTTTTAAACAAAAATCAATTATTTTTTGTCAAAAAGACAACGTTTATCGACTGACTCTACATAACTTTTTACAAATTTTTTGAATACCTTAAATATTCCTTTTAGATATCAAAAATGAATAAAAACACTTAAATTTTGAATGATTTTATTCATTTTTTAAATCAAATAGGAATAATTAAAAACTGTTTTAATAATTTTAATTTGAGGTAGGCCGAAATTTAATATAGCCTTAATTGATTGGAATACTTTATTAAATATTTCAATCAATTGAACATAGCATTATCTTGGTGATAATTAAAATTAAAAAACGGTAATACAAATGATAATATAAACTTTATTTAAAATGGATTATTATGTTTAAAACCTTTAAATCTCATAATGTTTAGAAATAACAACACTTAAAACCACAATAGGGTGATAATCCTTGATCAAAACTAATTAATTTGGTTT
>NW_004443758.1:0-1826 GCF_000330505.1 Entamoeba invadens IP1
CCTCGCGATTTTAGTTAAATTATTAGAAAATATAGGTAAAATGGGTGGTGTCCAAAATCTACATAATTTATATACTACTGTGCAAAAAACAAATTTTTCCAAGGCATGCTAAAAAATAAAATACATTTGTCAATTATATCTAAAAATAAACATAAATTCAATCTATAAATAACTTGTTGAATTTAAAATAAAAATACATTCCTGAGACTTATTTTGTTGTGTTACTTGTTTGTAATAATTAATATTAATAGAACTGTATAATAATAAATGGTGCTATTGTTTATTGATTTTTGAACAACAGAAATATTATCCATACCTCGGAAAAATTTGTTTTTTTGCACTAATATATTTTTTGGCAAATTAAAATAAAATTCACCTCATTCTTAATATATTAAAATAGTTTGATAGTAAATACGATTAGTTTTTAAACTATTAACAACTGGTTAATTGTTATAGTATATACATGATATAATAAATTATACAATTTTATTATAACAATATAATATAATTAACAATATCTTAACTAATGTTTAACCCACATACTATAATTATGTATCATATTATGTAATAAATAATATATTATGAAATAGTACATTTTGTCAAAAACAATTAAATAACATTTTCTAAAAACAAATTTATACATTTATAAAAACTATATAAGAAATTAATAACAACTAAATATTAATAGTAAAATAAAGTCACAAATAAACCCAAATAACAATTAAACTATTAATAAATTATTATTAATCCATAAAATAATAATTTAAATTCATTTTGAACATAATTTTTTTAATAATATTAACAAAAAAACTAAAAGTATAATAAATTTAATCATTTTGATATAATTAAATAATATAAACATTCAAATAAAATAATGTTAAATAAATTCGAAATAGTATAATAAAATAGTAATTAGAACTAATCATTTAATTATAATAATTACCATTTTTACAATAAAATTTTGTTTATTCTTTAGTTTATGTGAACATTTTTGACATGTATTATATTATTTATTTAATTTGTATTTATATTCATTTTATAACAAATTATAATATTTTTTTAACACATTTTAATTATTAATTGTTGACATGAAGAAAAACGTTTTAAACCAAACACACCTTAAGAACACTTCAATTATTTTATTACTGTGTTTTCATTGTGTTATTAAATGAATTACTATTTGAAAATAACATTATGTAATTTTATTTTTATTTTGAATAAAATTAATAATAACTTAACTATAAGTTTGTAACAATAATTGTTATAATTAATTATTTTATATTTTTATAGTTTAATTAAATAATAATTTATTATAAAATTATTATAGTTTTATTTAATAAAATATCTATAATAACTTATTAAATTATTATTTTGTTATCAATTTAATAATTGAAATTTCATTAAACATGCAACAAAAATTTGTTATTAATAACCCGTTATCAACACAATAGTCGTAGCTGTATTATTTGGATGTGGTATTTTAGAGTATATATTTGCTTTATAATATTGTAGACTAAAAACTGTTAATGTAATTTCTTGAAACATACACTTGTATTGATATGTGATTTTTACAGCTTATAATCTTAATGACTATTGTTGATGCAAACAATTATGTTACTCTTCTTTTACAAGTAATATTCTGGAATATCTGTCAAAAATATATTAAAAACATTGTATTAAATATATTGTTACAAAAAGGCAAATCTGAAAATAAACACCAACTGAATTACCAATAACATGAAACCAAAAAAGAAAAGATGAGACAGTTCAGAAAAGTTAATTATCGGTATCGTGTAAGCCCGATAAAATAGTTGGACGTAAGATAA
>NW_004443539.1:0-1197 GCF_000330505.1 Entamoeba invadens IP1
ATATCTAATATTGATTATTGATAAAAACATAAACATCTTTGTTTCTCTTATTAAAAACTTTTCCGAAATACAAAAACGTATTAATATAAAGATAAAATTTTAATGTAGTTTAATATATATATATATATATATATATATATATATATATATATATATATATATATAATATTAATATCTAAAACCAACCTTTTTGTATTTCTACAATTATTATTTAATGATATGTCTGTAACTTTTTTGAAATAATTATTAAAATATATAAAATTGTGTATATACATGATTTCATTCAATAAAGTATCATTGTAAAATTCTTTTTCTTTTATAATGATGATCGCATAACTAAAATTGCTTTTAATAAAAAAGTATAAAGTCGTTTTTCTAATAATCAATAAAGATTGATAATAAATATAATTAAGTGTTTTTTAGTTAAGTTATTATTTTTTTATAAAAAAATAATTATTTCATTTATAAGTTTTGATCAGGACTTCAAATTTGGTCGAAGGGTAAGTTAAGAAATGGTAATATTTTATCAATTTCAAAAATTAAAAATTAAACAAATAAAAGCATTTTATTTTTTTATAAAATCAAAAAATAATAATAAAAACTAAAAACAAGATATCGATTGATGTGAGCCAATTTAACTATTTAGACAATGCGGAAGCTTTTACTTATTGTTATATCAGAAAAGGCTCATTCCCACAAATTTCCTGATGTTCATCATCAAAATTTTGCAATATCTCATGAAGAAAGACAACATTTCGATAAGTTTATACATTCACAGAACAATTCCAATATTATTCAAAAAAATTGATAACATAAGAAATAAGAAGATGTTACAAAGTGTCTTGGTCAAACAGAGAATGGTTGCAGATTATGTCATCAACAGCGAAGCAATAAGAAGTCATATGAGTGAAGAGCAAATGAGAGTTGTCAAAAAAGCGGTGTTAATAAGCCACGCTTCATTAAGTCGTAATACTCTTGATAGAGCAAAAACACTTGCGATTAGTTACAAAAGCGCAAAAGAACAAATAAATGAAACTAACACAAGGCAGCGCGAACAAATAAAAAGAGAAAGTAATCTTTTCAAGTGCTTGGCCATTTCGGTTGACTCTACCACCAAAAACGACAAAGAACTGTTCTGTGTAATGATGAGGTTGGTTAAAGGTCGGTTTGTATATACGTTGCCTCTTGCAGAATATA
>NW_004443539.1:1297-5250 GCF_000330505.1 Entamoeba invadens IP1
GTCTCGATGGAGGAATCACCGTCGAGATGAACAAATTAATTAACAAAGAAAACCCATGTTTGCGCCCCTTGATAGATTTTGACATTAAAAATTTTTGGTGTAGTGCTCACAGAGTAAGTTTGATGGGTGAGTGATTAGAGGCTGAGCCAGAAATACTTTTAGTTAAAGTGTTTTGTCAGTGGTTTTGTCGCAAGGGAAGACTTAATGATTACAATGAAAACGAAGGAATTGGCCATGAAATACATGCCACATTTTCACCAACTCGTTGGTGTTATTTGTTTAAAAATGTTCTTGACATCACCACCAATTATGATTATGTTGCCAAATACATTCAAAGACCAGAAGTAATTGAGAGTGTTACTCTTGAGTTTGAAAAATATGCAATTGAAATAACATCAAATTCTATATTCAAAGCAGACAGGAGAGAACACATGAAAATAAATAATACTGCAAGTGACAACCCCAAGGAAACATCCGAGTGTCGTCAAACAACAAAGTTTGTAATGAGTGAAAAGAGAATAAAAGACTTGTTTTTTAAAGTCAGAGAAATTTTCAGAATTTTATTTTCTCTCGTCACTTCGCTTCAAGAAGTTGGTTGTCTTCTTTTTGATTACATTGAGAGAATGGAAATGTTCCAAGAATATATTAATATATTACTAAAAAAATCGAAGTTGGAAATTGGGTCGAGTTTAACGAAATAAGCGAAATTCTTGTACCAAAAGATGTGTTTATGAACAAAATACTCCAACGATTGAAAGCGCAGTGTTTTTACGTTTCCATCATATAAGCCATTCTGCAAATATGGTGAGGGCCAAACGTTTTACTAATTGGGAAATTGGAAAAGTTGATCTTGATGTATTTAGAAAAAAACCATAATTATGTTTTTTTGATGAATTAATCAAAGTTTTTTGTTCACCACACGAGATGGTAATGTTTGGGAGAACATCTAGCTCTATTGGAAATATCGTGGATATCTTGGGTCAAGAAATCAAAAATGAATTAACAACATTGGCGGAGTCTTTGGGAAAAATGACAAATGAAGAAAAGAAATATATATTACGAAGAAAAAAAAGAATCCACAAATGCATTTCATCGTAAATTAGAGAAGGTTTTTCTCCAAGTTGAAACAAATGCGTTTGCCAAACATGAAGTTGGAAACTGCTTTTGAAAGACTGTTTTATTGTTTAGACAATAACAAATGTTTTTTGTCTTTTTAAGAACATTTTTTTTGTTTTTGAACAATAATAATTAAAATTATAATCAAATAATTATAAATACAATGTAATAAATAAATGTAAATTTTTATTTACTCAATTTTCTTTTTAAACTCAAGTGTAAATATAAAAAAACATTGTGTAAAATTTAAAAGTAATACAATAAACTATATTTTATAATAAATTAATATTTATTATTTGTTTATTTTTTTATAATTATCATAAGTTATAAATATTATAGTTTTTACAAGTATTTTTCATCGTTTTTGAAGAAATCGAAGATGTATAAACACATAAAAAACAAACTTATAATTATAAACTGATTAATAAATAAAAATATTGTTTTATTTGACAGTCAATGGGAAAAGGTAAAAGGACATTTCGTAATTTGGACAATTGGTAACTTCAACATAAAGTTCAAAAAATATATTTTTCGATGTTTTATTTTTATTTTTTTATTAATTTTTTTTTCTCGGCAAAAAAATATATTTAAGTATCCATTAAAAATAAAAAAGCCAAAATTGTTATTCAAAAAATATTTATAAATTTTTACATGTTTTCTTTGTTGAAAAGATCGAATTGTACAAGAAACTATCAACCAAATGTTCATAGCGATTGATTAAAACGCAATAATGTCTCAGTTAATATTCGTTACTTTGGAATGATAAATCGTTAATCTAAAAATATATATATATTTATTATCGATATGTCAATTTCATCATCATATTTTTAATTTGAAATATTATGATGGATATCATATTTATTTCTGTGTTATCAAGAATGTTAATGTGAATTTGTCATTTTTTGAATAACTTAAATCAAGATATTCCGGTAAAAAAATTGAGGGGCATGACAAAACTAAGCCACTTGACCTATACTTTAATAATCTATTTTTTAATAATAAAAAGTTTACTTATTTTTAATAGTAAAATATTTTACTTATATTAAAAATAAATAAAAAACTAATAAAATAGATACCACATTTTAATGTTGTCTAATTTTTTACTTACTCAACTGTATTATTCTGTTTATTAAATAATATAGTATTATTTAATAAATTTATTTTACAATCAAATTACCAATTTATTATAAAACCAATGAAAAATTATATTGCTTAAATAACTATATTTTTATTTTTCGCTTGTTTGCTCATCATCAATCACAATATTTGCCTTGTGATCTTCAAAAACACCAGCGACGGTTTTCAAACATTCATAAAGTGTTACAACTTTCTTTTCGTAATCATCTACAATATTATTAAGTCTTTCTGTTGAACACTCTACTCATTTTATTGTCGGTTGACGAATTCCAATTTTCATTTTTTTAATATCTTTTCGAGTTTCTTCAATTATTTCTCCATTGATTTCGACGTATTTGTTGAAAGACGTCTTTTGTCCTCCACAACGTTTGTTCAGTTTAGAGTGGTATGATTTACAAATGTTGTTTGTTCGAATCAAAGCACCTCTTTGATTCCACATCATCAAAGGAAAACTGCCACAAATCCACGTGTTTTGAAAATATTCAAATATTCGAACGACTTCTTTACAACTGCCATACCATACTTTCAAAATATCAAACGCTTCTCTTTCTTCGTTGGGTTTTAAAAAGCTCAAACCGAACATTAATTGGACAGCTTCAAACAACACACTATGGTTGTTGTATGTGGTGATCAAACCAAATTTTCTTATTTTCTTAATTACTGCTTGTCTCTGGTGATAAAAACATCCTTTGTGTACGAGTCCAAAATTTACAAATTTAGAAAGTGACGCAATTAAACCTTTTTCAAAATCAGACATTATCAAGACTGCTCTTTTGAAAGGGGATTGTCCAAGTAAATTTTCCAGAGATATGAACAATTGAGTATATGATGTTTCAGAACGTTCATTCATCAGAATATGAGCAACCAGAAAGTGTTGATCATTGGGTAAAACCACATGAATCGAATACAGTTGAGAGTAAAGTGTGGGACATGCTAAAAACGTTCCATCCATACATATCATTTTTGCAGATAAAAGTAGCTTCAATTGTTCCATATCACCAAAAAGAAGAGTGGTGTTTTTATTGTTATGATATAAAATGTTGGTGTAATTATTAACAACAATCTCTTCAATTGTATTGGGATTTGGTGGGCGATCAATGTTTCTTTTGATAAATTTGTTAAGTGTGGCGTCTGAAGTAGATATTGATCCTCTCTTGAAATGAGTCAATAAAGTTCTTGGTGTCATTTTCTTGAGATTTATATTGAGTGATAGTTCTTTCTTTATTTGATTTTGATAAAGCTTCTTCTTGAAACTTTGTTCGGCATCGATGTGTTGAGTCGTTTTACCACAATGAAGAGAATCATCAGTTAATCCAATTAAATGGACTTTGCACTTAGGTGCAACACATAAATAATACCCTTCCCTTATTTTTTTTAAAGCAGTGATTTTCGTATATAATCATATCTTTTTTCTTTGAGATAGTATATGAACAGGACCCACAGGTGAAAATTTTTCATAAGAATTACTGTCGTTTTCGGAAGGGTTTCGAGACATTTAATTATTAAATAATAATTAGTTTTTTGCATTGATAAATAATAAAAATTAACAATTTAATATTATTTGGTTTTAATTGTTAAATGATAATTATATTATAATTTTTTTATGTTGTGAATTTAAAAAAAACATGTAATAATTTATAAACTTTTTCTGAATAACAATTTTGGCTTTTTTATTTTTAATGGATACTTAAATATTTTTT
>NW_004443756.1:0-1011 GCF_000330505.1 Entamoeba invadens IP1
CTCACTTTGCTTTGGCGAATCAACAAAGAAAGCATCAGTCGAATCATTCAAAAGACGATCTCTGCCAAACGAAGTGGTTTTGGAGGAAAACCAGTCATTTTGCTGTATGACGAAAAAAACAACATTAAAGGAATGGAACTTACAGAAGTCTATCCAAAGACAGAAATAACAGAAAACACATTGAGATGGACGGGAAGATATACAGGAAGAGGGACAGAACCCTTGTTTTAACAATTAAAGACAGTGAATTTGAATACCTCTTCTGGGAGAGTCTCTTTGATGTCAAATTAGAAGGTTTTGATGTTAAAGTAAACGATCTGAGTGATGTCGACAAATTGCTGGAAAAGCTTGGACTGAACGTGAAAGAAAGAAACAACTTTGTTGTGTATTGGTTGAAGGAAATGAAAAGTTTCAAAAGATGTTTGTCAGAATAGTTGACAGAAAACAATACAAAGAGTTGGTTCCACTGAACGTGAAAAGATTCGACAATGTGATGAGAGTATTTGTTGGGTTTGGTGAGTGCCAAGAAGGAAATGAGTTTTTTAATGTTGCAAGAAGTCGAAAGTAATAAAAGACCACAAGGAAAGTATGTCATTGAATGGGGAGCAACTCTCATTTAATAAAATGTTTGCAGTGGTATTCACTTCAGATTTGTTACCCAGCATTTTAAATAATTTCTATGAATTTTATTTAAATTGTTTTTATAATTTTTATTAATTTGGAAATTATTATAAAATGTATTAACACTTTTAATAAATCAAACGAAAAAAAAAGAAAAAACGATATTTTAAAGAAAATTAACAGTTATAAATTGCACCATTTTTGTTTTTCATATTATTAAATTATTAAATCAATTTGAATAGATGATAACAAAATTAAAACAAAATGCACTAACCAGGACTCGAACCCGGATCTCCACCTTGGGAGGGTGAAATTCTGCCCTTAGACCATTAGTGCTTTACATTTATCTACTAAATTATATTGTTTATCATTTTTGTGGAAACAAATGGA
>NW_004443754.1:0-1170 GCF_000330505.1 Entamoeba invadens IP1
AATTTTTTAAATACAAATTTCATATATATAATAATTACTTGAGCAAGGTGTGGTTGACCCTTCGTATGGGCTATACCCATTTATATATGAATTACCATTTGGAACACATTGACATGAATACCCTTTTGATTTATATAATAATAAAATAATTATCCAAGTGATCATCGTTTTTTAAATATCAAGTTTTGCAGAATTATTTTCAATGAATAGTATATAAAAATAAATTTTTTCGTCAGATATTAATAATATTACAAATAATATTAAAAGTTAATATAATTTTAAAAATATTGATTTTGTTGATGTGTTTTTATAAACATTTTAATAATACGCAAATAATTGATAATGGTAAAAATAATAATTGAAATATTTTCATATAATTTTAGAATTATATACAAAACCCTAAAATGTTTTTAATTCGATTTGATATTATATTTATTAAATGTTTCAATATTTGAAAAAATCTATTATAATAACATGTAAACTTTATAGAATTGTTTAGAAAATATACTTATTTTACATTAAAAAATTGATATAAATATTTATTTAAAAATAATAAATATATTATTATAATAAAGTTTTAATTGTTTTAACATTGAACTTTTATTGAAAACAACAGCAATGTAATCCGTCTTTCAAATAACATCATAATAACTAGCCAAATATATTTTTTGGGGGCAAAAAAACGAGACACAAAAAGCTGTTTTTTTATAAAAAAGAAAAAGAAGAAAACCGATTCTTAAAATAAATCACACATAAAATTCTAAAAAACATTTAATAGTTATTTTCACTTTGACGATACTGCAACAAAAAAATATATAACCCAATATCTATTACTATGTACAACTATTATAATGTTTATTTAGAAAAAATGAAATATCTAACATAATAATCTGGATCAACAGATTTTATAATATTAAATTAAATTAACGATATTTTGTAACTTAATTTTGAATTGATGAATTCAAATAAGATGTGTTAATACACAACTACATTTGTTTCATCAATACAATTTATTCCAACATTAAAAAAGCAATTCTTAGAATAATAAACAATAGTTTTTGGTACATTAATTTCTTTGACATTTCTACAATCAAAGAAACAATAATCATTAAGATAACTAATTTGTTTTGGAATGACAATTTTAGTTAGTGAATTACACCCTTCAAAACA
>NW_004443752.1:0-1214 GCF_000330505.1 Entamoeba invadens IP1
ATTTTTCTTATATCTCGGATCCACATGAGTAACTTTTAATTCTGATTGCGTATTCGTTCGAATGGCAAAAAAGTGAACACTTTATGTCTCATTTATATGAAACAGAAAAAAAGTTATGATAGCTCTGTTAGATTATCAACACTTCACTCCCCCCCCTTAAAATCTTTTCACTTTTTTGCAAAAAATATTCATTCTTTTCAGTTTTCAGCCATTCGAAAAATATTTTATTTTTAGCTCTTTTCATGAGCGAGTATTATAGATATGGGATTTTTTTTACGTTTTTTATTTCATGATCCTTTTTTAAAATTTTGATATCCATTTTATATAAGTTGATGCCAACTCATCATAAATATTTTTATACGTCACCAGATATAACTAGACTTTTCACACTGGAAAGTCAAAAAAAACACCAAAATAAAGTTTTTTACTCGTGACAATTTTTGATAAATTTTTTTGACGTTCCCCTACTTTTAAAAGTTGAACATTTTCTAACAACCTTTGATTAAATTTTTTGTAACCAACAAGCGAGATAATATTTTTTAGTGTTATTTTTTTCATGATTCTTTTTTAATATTTTGAGATCCATTTTATGTAAGTTGGTGCCAACTCATCATAAATAATTTTATACGTCTCCAGATGTAACTAGACTTTTCACACTGGAAATTTACATTTTCCCTGTTAATTGCAAAAAATTAACTTTGATCCACATGAGTAACTTTTAATTCTGATTGCGTTTTTGGAATTTTGGCACACTTTTACATACTCTGGTAAATTTTCAAAAAAAGTGAAAATTTTTCTTATATCTCGGATCCACATGAGTAACTTTTAATTCTGATTGCGTATTCGTTCGAATGGCAAAAAAGTGAACACTTTATGTCTCATTTATATGAAACAGAAAAAAAGTTATGATAGCTCTGTTAGATTATCAACACTTCACTCCCCCCCCTTAAAATCTTTTCACTTTTTTGCAAAAAATATTCATTCTTTTCAGTTTTCAGCCATTCGAAAAATATTTTATTTTTAGCTCTTTTCATGAGCGAGTATTATAGATATGGGATTTTTTTTACGTTTTTTATTTCATGATCCTTTTTTAAAATTTTGATATCCATTTTATATAAGTTGATGCCAACTCATCATAAATATTTTTATACGTCACCAGATATAACTAGACTTTTCACACTGGAAAGTCAAAAAAAACACCAAAATAAAGTTTT
>NW_004443749.1:0-1258 GCF_000330505.1 Entamoeba invadens IP1
CAAATAAATATTAGAGATATACGAGCTTTTTTGTGTGTACAGTGGACAAAAAAGGGTTCCGTCTTATTAACCGCTTCCTATTGTTCTAATAGTTATAACCTATAAAATTATTTTCAAATCAAAATACAAATTACCACCTCCAAAAGAAAAAGTCTCAACAGGCATATTCAGCGTTCATTGTAAACAGTACCATTCATTTTATCTTATTAATATAATTCAAATCTAAAAATCAAGTGGAAGCGGTCAAAAAGAATGAAAAGTTTAATATCCACCTGTAATTATCATTGTTATTTTTTTAAATAACAAATAATGTAAGTGACGTTGATTTTTTGATTGTATTTTTAGTGATATTAAAATAACATTTAGTTTAAACACGGGAAAATAGCTTATAATGAAATGGCGATAATTTGATCATCTAACCACGCCGATATCCATCGATTTTTTATCAACTTTTTATGATAAATACATCTAATCAAGTTATTTTGAATAATTATATTTTTTCTTAACTATCATTTTAATGTTTTTTTAATGATACACCAAAATTACTATTTTATTTTGCTTACACCACAATAATTATTAAAAAAATACAATTTAAACATTATTTTTATTAAATATTTACAATAAACATAAAAACAGTTTTTATCACAAGTTTTTCAATTGACCAGTATTGTTTAATTAAGAAAACCAATCCAAAATAATACGTGGTATCGTTGTAGAAGGTAAACATATTATATTATACTTAATAAATAACAACACGATTCAAAGAACAATTTGTTTATAGCATATTTAGGTTTCGATTTTTAGTTTTCAAACACACATAAATTTGTGACAAGTAATTATTTTCCCTTTGCCTTAAAGTTATAACAATTCACACAAAAAGTTATCAACACAACAAAACATTCAAAAATTATAACTTATTGATTAACATTTATATTAGAACAATTGTAAATCTTAATGTAATATTTTCTTAAAGTTATAATTGTCAATTGTTTTTTTTGAAACTATTGATTTATCACTGTGACATTTTGTTCAGAAAACAAACCATAGTTGACAACACTATAAAAATAAGAATCTTTTTTATTTTTTTAAACAAATCAAATAAATCATACGATTGTTACTTTATAATAAGTTTAACAAAAAGTTGCAAAAACTTTTTTAATAAGTTGCAAAAACGTGATAGTGTATACGGCTCCAGGTTTTAATTGAATAATTGATTATAAAAATGATTGTTAACTTTGTATAAAAACATCAAACTGTA
>NW_004443536.1:0-7719 GCF_000330505.1 Entamoeba invadens IP1
TTAATAAAATAAGAATTACAGAAGACAAAACAGACTACAAAGAACAAAAATTGTTCGATTATTTTTACACCACTTGGATACTTGGTCATTTTTCTCCGATTTTTTGGCCACACTTTGGGTATAATATCAGGACTAACAATTTGGCTGAATCATTCCATTCATCTTTTGCAAAAAGATTTACTAAAAACACCCATCGAGTTTGGAATGGTTTTGCCATTATTATGAAATAGAAAATGAAGATTTGTTGGCTTTTTAAAGCATGAAAAAGTGTATTTATAAGGCAAAGAAATAAAAAACAAGAAAAAATTCAAAATGTCGAGTTAAATTATAAAATTGGTCTGTTCATTGATCCATTTGAATATTTGACTATTATTTCCAATATAGTTGAAATTTCCGAAATAGATTTCGAAATGGAGCCATTAACTTTTAGTGAAAACATCAACAATAATGAGGTTGAAGATAAAAGTGAAAAGGAAAAATTTGTTGATGGAAATAACACAGAAATTGAAGAATACAAAACAACAATTGACGTGGATGAAAAAATGATATTGGAAAACAATATTATACCAAATTTTATAAATACATCCAAAATTGTATATGCTTGTGAATATTGCAATAATTATAAAGTTCAAAATATTATTAAATTCGCCAATAAAGAAAATAAAGAAAAGAAACCAACAAAAAGAAGGAAAAAAGTGAATTGTTTAGATCACTTCAAAAGAGTTTAAAAAAGGAAGAAGTTCAGTTTACAACAAAAAGTAATTTATAACACAATATGATTGGTTTATTATTATAACATAAATAAAAATAAAACGACGAATATAAAAACAATATAAACAAAATGAGATAAATAACATTTATTAAAAAATTATTTAATGAATATTGTTATTGAGTCAAAAATCCAGGAATGAAAAATCCGTTTACCATCAAATTTATTTGTTTGAAGTTATTTTATTATTTAGAAATGATTTATAGAATTAATTTGATTTTATCATTATAAACAAAAAACTAAAAATACGTTTTTGATTATAATTTATTTTATATTTTCAGTTGAAATGTAATATTAAACAAATACAATTTAATAAATTTTGTAAACACGTATCGATATCAAGAAAGATACGTGTTAAATTCCATTTTTCAAATAAAATAAAAAATAACATTAATAACTTTTTACACTCAAAAATCTTTTTCATTTAAATAATAAGTTCCTCTTAATACTGTGCACCATATTTTATATTTTTCAAAAATAATGAGAATTTTTGAAATATCCTTCATAATGGTTAAATCAGTGATATAGACTTTTTGTTTCATTGGTCTGTCAGTAAATATCATAACGTCTTGCAAATCATACTCTGTTATCTCCCAACAAGTTCTTCTCTGCTAAAATTTCATTTTTTGCCTCCAGGTCTGCGATACATTTCGGTTGTGTACCTTAGTTCATTTCCAGTGTCACCAGTTTAAGTTGTTTTAATAGTGCCATGTGTATTTCACAATATACATAATTGTGTCTTTCCATTTGGCTCTGTTTGGTTATGAGCAATTCAAAAAATGTGTGGGATATTTGTTGTTTGGTTTTTGCAGCAATAACATTTTCCTTCGCTTTTATTCTTTGTTACTATTACTCTTTTTGTGCCTACCTATGTTGCACCTTCTTTCATTCAAATTACTTGTATGAATGCCGCTCTTTTTTTCTATTACAGTTTCTCCATGCTTGCCCAAATATGACTTTATGGCATTGGTAGTGCATGAGTGTCTTTGGTAGTACTCCTGCCATTTCTTTGTAGACCACATTTTGAAGTAATGAGCATCAATTTTTTGGTCGATGTATTTCATCACAACTTTAATAGATCTCCCCAATGCTGCTTCATTTTTTATACAGTCATCTATTTCTTTCTGATTAGGGGAAAACTCGCCCCCGATAATTCACCCCTGTAATTTCACAAAAGATCAATAAAAGTTCAACAAAAGTTCAACAAAAGTTCAACAAAAGTTCAACAATAAATTTTTGTAAACAATAAATAAAACATCTATATTTACTATTATTTATATTAATAGAATATTAAAATTATTTATTATAAATATATACATGTGATGCTTTTAATATTATTTATTCAAAAAACAAACAACAAATGATCATTTTATTTGTGTTTTATATTATATAATATTTTTATATATAAAATGTGCTTATATTAAATGACATAAAACATCAATTAAATTATGTTTTTATTGTTAATTAAATACTATTATATTTTAAATAATAACAATATTAATTAAATAATAAAATATTATGTTATAATAAAAATAATTAAATACTGATATAGATTTGAAAAATTAATTCGAATAATTTAGTTAAGTTTGTTTCTTTTCTTTTTGGAATTTCTCTGAGTTGACATTGTTTTCATCAATCTATTAGTTTCTTTTGCAACACTTTTTCTTTTTTTTAATTTGGGTGCTTTATAATTGTTATTTTGCATTGATAATTCAACATTTTCTAAAAACACTCCGTTGATTGCCAACTTCGTTTCTCAATTTGAATTTCTTTGTCATTTACAATTGTGTCAAATAAATTATCTTCTCTGTGTATTAATTTAATTTTCATTTTGTTATAATGTAAATTTACCAAACTCTGTATCTATATGTTGTTCAGTTGGTTGTAATTTCTGATTTGTTTTTTCTTGTGTTCCACCAATATTTGTGCAATTATTTTCTTGTTCTAATATTTCGATAATTTTATTTTCATTATCGACCCCAAGCGCACTTGAATCGGCATCAGATTCAAAAACAGTTCTATTTTCTTTTCTATTTAAAATGATTATACAATCTATCAAAAATTGTTTCGATGTCAAAGGAATTTCACAAAATAACTCCTTTTTTCATTAATTGACACCTTTTTCTCAGTTGTTTTTTTTTTTGTTTTGTCGTCGTTTAATCAACTGTGTGTTGTATTGAAAAAAAGTTGACGTCCAATATTTTTAGATATTTTTTGAGTTTTTCCATAAAAATATAAACATTTGAATGTGTTAACCCACTTAATCTGTTTAAAGCAGAATGAAAGCTTTCTGCGCGAGTTAATGTTCTTTCTGTTTATCCATAGACACACCAAAACCGTTTCTTAAAAGCCCCGATTAAATAATTGTTTTTGAAATATATCAACACTTTGTTTATACCTTCATCGTTGTTTTCTTTTACAATTTCATCAAACGTGGAATTAATTCTATCTTCTGGAAGATAAGGGGGACACATTAACATTTTTACTACAAATTTAAGTTGGTCTATATTAACACGCCTTCTTTTTAGACCTAGATATTTAACCATTCAAAACAAAGATTGACAGAAATGAAAATGAATACATTTTATTATTGTATCTTTTCATAAAAGTCTTCAAAAAAAACTAATTCGAAATTCCCCATTGCAATTTTATTTATATGAAAAATTGGTGTTTCACATAGCTCTTCGACTTTTTTAAATAACACATCATAACTTTCAAGTGATTTAAATACTTCAATAAAAAACCAAAAAAAACTTTGAATGTTTTGAAGCCAGTGAACAGTTTAAAGTTGAGAAAAAAGTTCTTAATGTAAATTTGAAATTCTAATATAATATACATTTTATTATTTTATTTCAATTACAATGATAATATGATATACTACTATCATATTTTACAATATACAATATACAATATACAATATACAATATACAATATACAATATACAATATACAATATACAATATACAATATACAATATACAATATACAATATACAATATACAATATACAATATACAATATACAATATACAATATACAATATACAATATACAATATACAATATACAATATACAATATACAATATACAATATACAATATACAATATACAATATACAATATACAATATACAATATACAATATACAATATACAATATACAATATACAATATACAATATACAATATACAATATACAATATACAATATACAATATACAATATACAATATACAATATACAATATACAATATACAATATACAATATACAATATACAATATAAATAATTTGTACATAAAACAATATTACATAATATATTAAAAATAACATATATTATATTTTCACATAATATATTATTTATGTGTTATGTTTAAATCGTTCAATTTATTGTGATAAACATCAATATCAATATTAATATTATAAATAATAATAATAGTTAATTTTTAAACGATATGTAATATTATCTAAATTATTTTATTAGATACAATTAACTAACAAATTTGGACATGTTTTGAAAGTGCCATCAATAAAAAGTATCATTGATTGCCAAATAAAAGGAGATAATTCTTTTTATAAATAATCATTTCTTCATCACTATAAACTGTTTCCAAAAAATCGATAGTACTTGTCTTATGTTGGACTATTTTAACCAAATGTTAAAGGAAAACATCTTAATCTATTTTTATTTCGATATTGTTTAAATTGTAATTGTTATACCACGTTTTTTAACTAAAAAAATATCCAATCTAAAACAAAATTACCTAATATTAATTTACCAATCTTGTTTTTCAATTTTTTGTATTGTTTAAAATCGCTCAAATGTCCAATTGGTCCACCTTTTTCGTTTTTGCACATTTCGAACCTGTAAGTCATCGAATTCATCAAATTGTTAATAATCGAGTATGGTATATTATTCCAAACTCTTTTAAGATGCTTGAATAACAACTTTTTGGTTCGGAAAACACTTTTTTAGTTTCTTAATCTCCTTTCCAAAATTCCCCACAGATGTTCTATTGGTGACAAGTCCGGGCTTGATGATGGCCATTCAAGCAATTTGACCTTTTTATTTATAATCCATTTTACTGTTTCTTTTGCTTTGTGAGGTGGCGCCCCATCTTGCTGAAAGAAAAAGTCATGTTTTCTCTCTTTTTTCATGTGTTCGAAAATTCCATTGTGTTCAAACATTCGACGATAATCTGCCGCTTTCATTTTCTCAGAACACAGAATCAAATCCGGTTTGTAGTCTTTACCAATGGCTTTCCACACCATTATACTGGCATTGTATTTTGGTGTTTGACCAGTGTAATTTTTGAATTTTTGAATTAACATTTTTCTTTTGGCTTTGGTTTTTGCAACTTTAATGTTTTTTAACATTTCACCAAACATGTTTCTTCTTTTCCAACAATATGATTTGTCTGGAAATAAACAATAACGAGATTCGTCAGAAACAATCGCGGTTTGCCATTTTCTGAGATTTCTTTTCTGTAACATTTTTTTTGCAAAAAACATATCTTGTGTTAATTTGTTTTTGTGTAAGAATTTGAGTTGGCTTTTGTTTGCAATATTTAAATCCATGTGTTCTTATTAAGTTGTAAACTGTTGACTTGGACAAGTGATTGTTTAGTGCAATCTTTGAACAAGTTGAAAATGGATCGTTTTCAGTTTGTTTGACGTTTTTATTGATAACATTGTTGGTAACTTTAGTGGGTCTCCCTCTTTTTACGTTTTTAATGGCTATTTTGTCTTCAATCATCTTTTTTACTCGCGCAATTCTGTTCGGAGACACTTTCATCATTTCTGTGATAACAGAATATGACTTTCCTTTTTGTAAAGCTCCGGCTATAAGGGTATCATTTTTGTTCATTTGTTTTATTAAGATTAAAAATTTGTATTTTTATTACCAACTTTTAGTATTTTTTGTTTAACATAATTAAAATTTCAAATTCATTTACCAAACAACTATTAAATAAGACGATTAGCTTTCATTTTATATTGTTTTGCCGTTTGTATTTTTACATTCAAATGATCTCAAAACGTAATTGTTTTATTAAGTCATCAATTTGTTAATTTTCTTTATCTTAATCATTTTATTCTTGAAACCAATTTTATATTATTTATTAATGTTTGATTTAAATTCATCACTAAAAGCTTTAATTTCAAAAAAATATTTTCATTTTATAATAACAACATTTTTGGTTTGTTGTTATGAATACAAATTTGTTGCTACTGAAAACAATTCAAATTTGAAGTACATTTTTGAACTTATTTAACAGGAAAATAACCAACAAAAATATCTCGAGTAAAAACGTTGCAAAAAAATCAAAAAAATGACTGAAAATAAAAATAATAATTTTTTTCAAGTGAAAATATGACAGAAAAAAGAAGGAGAAATATATTTCCCAAAATTTAGGACTTATTATTAAAACAACAAAACCCGAAAATGTGCGATAATTTCAAAATTTCTCACTATCGATTTATTAGAAACAGTTTATAATATCAATTCTTTTTCTTCGTTTGTAAATACAATATGATCAGTTGATGTTGGATTCAGAGCAATTTGTTTATTTAATTTCACAGTAAAGTGAGGCGAGAAACCCACACCCGAAGAAAAACCCGCAACCATTTTCTTTTTTCTTCTTTAAAAAGCTGTTGAATGAAAAAAGTTCAGTCTCAGTTTTTTGGTAAATTAAGAATGTTCTTATAATTAAAATACAGTATAAAAAATACATGAAATTAACCTTGAATAACAAATATAAATTATTAGGAAATTAAAAATTAATATATATTATCCTGATGTTTCTAATGAAGTTATTAATAAGCTTTTGAACATATTTTAGGTTTAATTTTAATATAACTTATTAAATGTTTAGATTAAAAAATATGATATAAGGTTCAGTTCCTAATACATACTTTAAACAATTAATTACTGGTTAGTTTAATATAGTATCTAAACCATAAATTGTTATTAAGTTTATTAACCATAAAAATACTAATAAGAAATCAATAATTTATATCCACTTTAAACACATTTCTAATAGTTAATAAATTGTATTTATCAGCCACTTAAACATAATAAATAACACAAAAAACAAACAAACATTAGTCGCGCGTAATTTGCATTATCTAATTGTTAATTTATATGCGTTATGTGTATAAATAAATAAATAAAATTGCCAAATGGTAATGGGGATCCGCAACAACTCAATATAAACACATCTTTGTTGTTTGTGTTGAGTTTGAATTATAACTTGTTTATCTTAATTTTAAGTTTTCATAAAAGTTTTTTGAGAAAAAATATTGGTGGATATAAAACCCACTTAATTTTTCAACAACTTAAGTCATTTTAATAGTTTATATCAATATAATTATAATAATATGTATAGTTTGTTGGTGTGTTTTTATGAATATTTTTATTAAAATTATTTAATTTAAGTTAAATAATTATTTAATTTGTAAAAAAACAAATATTAGAAATATAATAAATTTTTATTATAATTGAATGTGATTGTTATGATAAAAAACACATTCTGTAACTTGTTTGTATAATGTTACAGTATTATATAACGCAGTGTTACATTATAGTACTGTTGATGTACATTCGTTTGCATATCAAAATTTTTGTTTTTATTTACAGTTAGTTCGGATTCAAATGAAACAAGTCTCATAATAAATTGAATTTGTCTCAAAACAAATTAAAATTGCACCTATATTCAATTTTGTTTCAAAACAATAAAAATTTGTCTCATAAATGTGTAATTTTGTTCGATAAAGATTGTAACACTCTTTAAAAAACAATAAAAATATACACACATACTCTCTTTTGATAAAAGGATTTTGAAATTAAATAATTACAAACACTTTAAAAAATCAAAACTTGCTTTTAAATAATGAACAACTTAAAAAATATGTTACTTTAAGAAATTGTAAAATTTGTTCGTATAGTTTCGACGAATTTTTTGTT
>NW_004443536.1:7819-11294 GCF_000330505.1 Entamoeba invadens IP1
TCGTCAGACTAGTCGCGTTAAATTACTCGCTCGAGGTGTTCTTTAAGTATTTTTTAGTTGTAAATATAAATTAAACATTAAAGTTTTATCAAAAGAGAGTATGTGTGTATATTTTTATTGTTTTTTAAAGAGTGTTACAATCTTTATCGAACAAAATTACACATTTATGAGACAAATTTTTATTGTTTTGAAACAAAATTGAATATAGGTGCAATTTTAATTTGTTTTGAGACAAATTCAATTTATTATGAGACTTGTTTCATTTGAATCCGAACTAACTGTACAACTTAATTAAAAAAGATATGTGTCAAAAAAGACATATCTTGACTTTTTAATTGTTTTTGAACTTATTTATAAAATGGTGATATTAAAACACAACTGAGCTTTAATATAGCATCTCCACGAAAACGTAATTGAATTTGACTCGTGAGTATTATAGATATAAAAGAAAATATTTTGATCAAAAAATAAACATTTTCTGGAAAAAAGCAAATCTTTGGATATTTTTACTATACATTACTATATTATAGAATTTGTCTTGTAAAAATTTGAATTATTTTTAGAAATTGGGTTTTGATAAACTATTACAAGTTAAATAAGATAATTTAAATCATTAAACTATATATATAGTTTATATAATAGTATATTTATTTTTTAAATAAACACAAATTTGAAACACTGTTATAATAAACTAAAAGTACGTAAAAATCTGGGCCATTTTTGTTCTTTGATAGTTAATTTTGAATCAAACTCGAATCATTTTTTATTTTTGAATAAAAAACACTAAAAAGGAAGAAAAAGAAACTATAATAACCCGACTTTTTTATTTTTTACATGTTCTGGAAGTAAAAAACACAATAATTTGGGTAAAAGAAGAAAAAGGAAAAAGGGTGAGGGTTTTTCTCCAGGTGTGGGTTTCTCGCCTCACTTTAGTATATAAATCGTGCCGATTTAGGGGGCACTACGTACCCACCTAAATCTTCACAATTTCGTCGCTTCGATCCGTTATTTGGGTTTAATTATTTTATGGTTATTTTTTAGTTATTATTTCAAAGTGATAATTTTAATTTTTCTTATTTTAAATGAGCACTACACAAGAATTCTTGAAAAAGAATTTTCACAAATTTACTAATACTTATTCCGAAGAAGAAATGTTGGATTGTTTTAGGATTAAAGATGGAATTATTAAAGCAGCATCTACTAAAATTTTAAATAGAGAATGTAGAAAAGAATTATTGAAAATGAATATTAAATCTAGAAATGTTTATTTTGAACTTAGAAAAAAATAGATATCCAAATTAAAAATTATCAAAAATCAATTGTAAAATTAGAACAACCATTTTAAAGAATTGTGTTTGATAAATTAAATAAAACTGATAAACGAACTTTTTGGATTAATTAATAAAAAAGCAACATTAATTAAAGATTTAGATAATGCATAAATTCATAAAGAACTTGATAAAAAGAATTTAGAATGGAGTTTAAAACATAATACCGAAATAGATGATGAAGCAATATCTCAAGAATATTATAATTATGTTAATGATTAACTTAAGAATGAAAGAAAAAACGAATACATGATTAATGATTATTATAATATAAAAAATAATTTATAATGGAGTTTAAACAATAATATTGAACAAATAGATGAAGATGAAAACAGAGATCAAATTTATAATGAATGTTGACCATACAAACGATCAATAAATGATAATGAATATAAAACAGAAGGTGTAACATGACGTAGATAATAATATAATTCATGCTGATCTTAATTGTGGATTTGAAGAAAAATTAAGACGAATTGGTATGATTAGACAGTTCTTTAATCAATTAATTGAAAAACTAGATTCAACAGCAAATTTAGTTTATAAATATAGATTTACTGATACCACTTGGAAGACATATATGTTAAATTATAAAGAAAATATAGATGAATTTTTAAAATTATTTTCAAACGAAACTCTTGGTTTATATAATCAATCTGAAATTGAAAACAGTTCAGATTCTGCATTTTATGTTCAACATGAAGTTCCAGAACCTTTATTTATTACAGAATTAACAATTGAAGAATATGATTATAAAAAAGAAATTAATGAATATCGAAATAATGGTGCTGCATTCTTTGCTTATCATTATACAGAAGAATATAAATGTTTCTCTAAATATTTAAAAATAGCTCAAACATTTGATTCTCTTAGTGTTGAAAACAAAATTAGACACGAATTAAATAATAATTGTTTAATATATGCGTTACAACAAGCTAAAATAGATGAGAAAATTATTGATTTATACCGTGTTTATTGTTATTCAAAATATTAGAAGATCAAATTAATATATGAAGTATCTAAAATATGTAATATTAGAATTCAAATAAAACGTGAAGAATTAAACCGTAAAGATCATGCTAATACAATAATGAAATATATAGGATCAGATAATGAAGAAGCTACTGAAATTAGTATGTATTTATTCAGAGATTCAAATATGAAGGGTGATCATTATTTCTTAGATAAAAATATTACTATTACTCCATTTTATCTTAAGAATAGAGTTGAAATGAATAAATGGGCATTAGATCACAACAAACCAATTGAATCTATGTTTAATAAACAAAGAAAGAAAAGAAATTCATATTTAATCAATCCAAGAGCCAAATCCAGTATAAAATTATCTGAACTTATTTTGTAAATTAGAAATAATAACGGTTTTAAACCATATTCACTTAGTGATGTGCTTCATTTACCATCTGATTTATCTGATTATGTTAAACAATCAATCGAATCATTAGATTATCTAGATTTCGAAGTTAAACCAATAACAATGGAAAAAACTACGGAACGAAGTTCCTCAGACATTACATGTCGTAATAAAAAAATCTAAATTCAAAAACTATATTTACTATTATGCAGATTTCGAAGCTAGCACACAAGGAATTTATAAAGCATATTGTGTTGCTTATTCTAGACGAAATTCATCTCAAATTTCATGTAAATATGGAAATGAATGTGTAAAAGACTTCTTATCTGATTTAGATAACAATTCCGTTGTTTACTTTCATAATTTGAAATATGATTCGTGTTTCTTAGCAAAATATGGAATTGAGACATGTATTAAAAAAGACGGTAAAACTATGAAAATGAAACTAAATTATAATGGAAAAAGAATTGTTTTGAAAGATAGTTATTCAATGATTTCAAATTAGTTATCAGATTTTCCTAAAATGTTTGATTTTTTTTAATAGTCGAAAAGATTTATATCCTTATAATTACTACGTCGCAGATAGAATTCAATATAACGTTGGAATAATTTCAGAAACTGGTGAATATGAATCTAAAAAATGGAATAAAGAACAATATGAATTATTTAAAGAGAATATATCTAAAATTGATAATTGTTTAGTGGATGACGACAAGTTCGATATGAGATTATATTGGAAAATTCCACTATAATCAAGACGTTAGAATATTAAATT
>NW_004443536.1:11394-13100 GCF_000330505.1 Entamoeba invadens IP1
ATTCTACTTCGCTGACCTAAATATTTAGTTAAATAACTATATAAAATACCATTTATCATGTAAAAGATATTGAAAAAATAAACCATATAAATTTGATATAATTATTATTAAAAAATAAATGAAACAATACCTTCCCAATTATATCTTCTCAAATCATTTTTTAAATTATATATATATGATTATAATATAACAAATTATAACAACTATTGTGTTTTTACACATTTTTGAAACTATAATGAATATGGTATAATTTATTAAAGTTTATAGTTAATAGGTTTCAAAAGAAGTCGGCGACTTTTGAAGGGACTCAAAAAGTCGCCGACTTCTCGGTAATATCAAAAGTCGCCGAACAACCATAAAACGGCCGAATTTATATACTACTCCGTTTTATTGGATTTTTTAGATACTAATTTTTAATAATAAAATTCTCGGGTGCCAAGCCTAATAATAAAACAATAATTAAATTAATACTAGTAAAAAATAGCAAACAAATAGTAAAAGTATAATTTGATTGAGTAGTGTATATTATTAATAGAAACTGATAATTCTTATGAACAAAATACAACTTGAAGTGAACAGCATTAATTTAGCAACCGCCTCTGAAGAAATTCTCACCTCTACTATTTTCTTTTATAGTGGGTACGGGACTTTAAGTTCTGTATTAGGCTATTCAATCGTTGCAATCGATATACCAAAATGTCGTATAATTGAGCAACTAAGTGTGTTTCTAACCAACAAAGTTATATACGCGAACTTAAAGAATCGCCTTAGCCAGTTTGTCAAAAAGCATTGTTTAACTTCAAATTGTTATATCATCAACTTTACTTATGTCACAAATGAGACTACAACAAGTGCCTTTATTGAGCAAAGTCTCTCTAAATTACCAAACCAGCCAATACTCGTCACTCAACAGAAATTCGCAATATTTGTTGAAAACAAGAACAGAAATTTAGTGCACCCATTACAAGCAATTTACAACTCGAAAATAACAAAAGCCGTTATTGATACAAATGACGTTGCAAAATCACTTATCATTTCCACATCCATATTTTTCGAATCTCTTTTTAAATTAAAAGTCGTACCAAAAGCCCTCATCGTACCAAATACGATTAATGCAGTGCCTGCCGTTGTTCTTCCAGACACTGCGGTATTACTTATACCAACTTACACAAAAGAGGACTCGAGTGTTACTTATGCGGTCTTAAAAGTTGTTAATAAAGAACTTATCATTCTTAGATTCCCAACAGAAGATGTCACTGGTTTTAATTACTTAAACGACGCCAAACAACTCGGTGCAACACACATCTTTACATATAAACGGAAAAATAACAAAAAGGCAATTGAAGTTGCGAATAACAATGAATGGATTCAATTAATAAATAAGAAGTCAATAGATAACACAATGTTTAATATGGGTGGTGTAGTCTTTGATTATAATAAACGAATTGAGGAATTAATTACTGAAATGGAAATTCCTGAAACATTTCACGACGTGACAAAAGCACTTCTTTATCTTGTCTTAATTTTCCAACTTACTATATTCACTGACCAGCAAGCCGACTATCAAATTTCTCAAAACGAAATTTTGATCAAAAACTGGGCTAATCAATTAAAACAATCCAAAAAAACTCTCAGCACTAACTACACATTACAAGCAATCTGCCAAATTTGCTCTGACAGACTTAACCCAGTGATAGCACTTGCAA
>NW_004443536.1:13200-14695 GCF_000330505.1 Entamoeba invadens IP1
CAAAGATAAGTTATCAAATCATTTTGTTATTTTTATTTTTCTTGTGACAACACTATTAAGCATACTAATCTCGGAACTAAGCTTATGTTTTCTGAATATTTTATAAAATAATAAAATGTTTGATAATAAAAAAGATTGACATTAAATTTATTTGCTTCTGTACTAAAATGCACTTTTGGGACAATTCACATGTTTTTTAGAAACAAAAATCCCGTTATTTCAAATTTTATATGGAATTTTTTAATGCTTAAAAATTCTCCAAATAAAAAAATAATTTTTGAAGACTGTTTTTCACTTTTTTACTTGGAAAAAATAAGTGAATTTATTACAAAAAAACGATTCCCAAAAATAATAAACAAAATAAATCCAAAAAATCGGGACACCTCAGTACCGACTTTTGAAAAACAGTTTATTATCAAGATACTGATTCAGTGCATATAGACAAAAATAAGATAGAACTATTAGAACAAAAATATAAAGAAATATATGGTAAAACATTAAGAGGAGGTGAATTAGAACAATTCCATCCAGATTTTGATGAATTATCTGGGGATGAATATTCAAAAGAATCTTTCTTCTTAGGTAAAAAGCTTATATAGATGTATTAACAAACGATAAACAAGAACATACTTTACATATGAGAATGAAAGGAATTCCAAACAATTTATTAGAAAATAACGAAAATCCAATTGAATTATATAAGAAACTTTACGCGGGAGAATCTTATACATTTAACTTACTAGAATTAAAGCCTAGTTTCGAATTTAGTAAGACATTTGATATTAAAACAAGAGAAAACTTAACTAGAAAAATCCAATCCTAAATGAAGACAACTTATTCGTAACCAATTATTTAATAGACTTTTATATGTTCCCAGCATATATTAGTCTTATTTTTGGTTTGAAATCATTTGAAATCATTTGAGATTATTTTATAAAAATAAAAATAATTAATTTGAAATAATCTTATAAAAATATGACAACATCTGAAATAATATGAGAAGCTCTGAGAAATACTAAAATATATAATATAATATGAAAGTTTTTATGAATTGTTCTAAAAATTCATCTATATCTTTACAATCATTATCATGATATTTCTTTAGTGGTTTATTCCTAAATGTCATTTTTATAATTATTATCTTTGATACTATATCTAACCCAATCGTCACTATATTTACTAACTCTAGGTTTGATTAATATGACAGTGTCGTCCGTAATTTGAAATAACTCTTTAGATTCAACTCTATTGTATAAATCAACTTCGTGATTATTTATCTCTGTAATATGAACACATTTCTTTTAAATAGCTTTAATAATACATTCCATGGTAGTTGTCATTTTAGACTTACAGAAATTAAATTATCACTTTAAATAATAACTAAAAAATAACCCTAAAATAATTAAACCTAAATAACGGAGCGAAGCGACAAAATTGTGAAGATTTAGGGGGTACGTAGTGCCCCCTAAATCGACACGGTTTATATTCTACTCGC